>NW_013670919.1:19164-21581 GCF_000517525.1 Limulus polyphemus | reverse complement strand
GGTAAACCTGGAGGTTACTACTACACTGTAGAACCTTAAGTTACTTGTATAACTAGGGTAAACCTGGAGGTTACTACTACACTGTAGAACCTTAAGTTACTTGTATAACTAGGGTAAACCTGGATGTTACTACTACACTGTAGAACCTTAAGTTACTTGTATAACTAGGGTAAACCTGGATGTTACTACTACACTGTAGAACCTTAAGTTACTTGTATAACTAGGGTAAACCTGGAGGTTACTACTACACTGTAGAGCCTTAAGTTACTTGTATAACTAGGGTAAACCTGGATGCTACTACTACACTGTAGAACCTTAAGCTACTTGTATAACTAGGGTAAACCTGGATGTTACTACTACACTTTAGAACCTTGGCCTCACAATTTAGAGTGTACTTGACAGTGTCTGGGAAGCATTTCAAGTTTGTAGCAATTTGTCGGAGAGTCCAACCAGCATCACGTAAAGCTTTCATGTGAACTCTCTGCTCTACTGACAATTCTCTACGCTTTTGGGGCCGTGGCATGACAACAAAACTTAATATATATAAATATATATATATATATATAGTGTTAAACACTTGTTTTTTATCAAGTTTTATTTGTGGAGTGCTATTAAATTGATTTACCGGTACCATATGCTAGCTTCTTTCTATATAGTTAAGACACTGCATGGGGTACCATGACAGACCCTAAATTTGATCAGTATGTTCATTCAAGCAGAACCCTTATGACATGTCCTTGGTAAAAGTATATGGGTATTCTAAAGAATGATAAGTATTCTCACCCTGGTTCATTTAGTTGACAACAGGGATCAGTGAAGCATTACCATAGAGTTGAAATTTACATTCTGTAATGGGGCTAATGGAAGAATTAGCCCCATAAATGGAACGAATCAAAAGATATTCTCTTGTCTTTTTCACAGTACTGTAAATAAAAGTTTAATGTTACGGGTATCATACTAGTGTCATAACTTAAATGAAAAACAAACGGATTTGAGCTATCTGTGCTCTTACCAACAGGAGGTATCAAACCCCGATTTTTAGCTTGCCGCTGACCCACCAGGGGGCAAAATACATCGATATACCAGCTTAATAGTTTAAAGAAAAGAGATTAACATTATCAGCTTCATATTCCTGGCTTTATACTAGTATGATAATATAAATATAACATATTAATGTTACTGGCTTTATACTAGTATGATATTATAAATATAACATATTAATGTTACTGGCTTTATACTAGTACGATAATATCAATATAACATATTAATGTTACTGGCTTTATACTGGTACGATAATGTAAATAAAACATATTAATGTTACTGGCTTTATACTAGTATGATAATATAAATATAACATATTAATGTTACTGGCTTTATACTAGTATGATATTATAAATATAACATATTAAGGTACGATAATGTAAATATAACATATTAATGTTACTGGCTTCATACTGGTACGATAATGTAAATAAAACATATTAATGTTACTAGCTTCTATAAAACTAGGTACTTATTTCAGACTTTTGAGATACAACGTTACTGTGTTTTCTGTTCTTACTACGTTGCCACATTCATAATCTTACGGTCACAGATCAATTTCTAGAGAAATATTGCTCAGGCTTAACCAGCTTTATCAGCGCTGAGAGGTAATATTGTTCGTTGGTGCTGTAAGCCACAAGGTGTCTTATCTTTCTGGACACGAGTTCGCTAACGTTATCAGCCCGTGCCAGCTTCGTTCCTTGTGCCACTATATTTAATACCTTATTCACTACACACACAAACGTATTATGTGTAGACGACTTGGAAGATATTTAAAATATGCTGCTAATATTCTATATTCTTGCTGAAATATAAATACATTAATTGGAAGGTTACATTGTAGAGCACTGGAATAATGTCTACGTAGACATATAAGCTACTAAACACCGTCAACATTGACTTTTATTTATTGGCTAGCTAAACTTAACAACGTCTCCTCAAGTTTTTATTGGCTAGATGAACCCAACCATGTGTCTTGATATTCTTTATTTGTTAGATGAACCCAACCATGTGTCTTTATATTCTGTATTTGTTAGATGAACCCAACCATGTGTCTTGATTTTCTTTATTTGTTAGACAAACCCAACAATGTGTCTTGATTTTCTTTATTTGTTAGATGAACCCAACCATGTGTCTTTATATTCTGTATTTGTTAGATAAACCCTACAATGTGTCTTGATTTTCTTTATTTGTTAGACAAACCCAACAATGTGTCTTGATTTTCTTTATTTGTTAGATAAACCCAACAATGTTTCTTGATTTTCTTTATTGGATAGATAAACTCAACAATGTTTCTTGATTTTCTTTATTGGATAGATAAACCCAACAATGTGTCTTGATTTTCTGTATTTGTTAGATAAACCCAACAATGTGTC
>NW_013670919.1:16673-18164 GCF_000517525.1 Limulus polyphemus | reverse complement strand
AGATAAACCCAACAATGTGTCTTGATTTTCTTAATTTTTAGATAAACTCAACAATGTTTCTTGATTTTCTTTATTGGATAGATAAACCCAACAATGTTTCTTGATTTTCTTTATTTGTTAGATAAACTCAACAATGTTTCTTGATTTTCTTTATTGGATAGATAAACCCAACAATGTTTCTTGATTTTCTTTATTGGATAGATAAACTCAACAATGTGTCTTGATATTATTTATTTGTTACATAAACCCAACAATGTTTCTTTATTTTCTTTATTGGATAGATAAACTCAACAATGTTTCTTGATTTTCTTTATTTGTTAGATAAACCCTACAATGTGTCTTGATATTATTTATTTGTTATATAAACCCAACAATGTTTCTTTATTTTCTTTATTGGATAGATAAACTCAACAATGTTTCTTGATTTTCTTTATTTGTTAGATAAACCCTATAATGTGTCTTGATATTATTTATTTGTTACATAAACTCAACAATGTTTCTTTATTTTCTTTATTGGATAGATAAACTCAACAATGTGTCTTTACTTGGAATTAAATGTTCATGATGAAATAATAAAAACACTGTTTGAAGGGTCTCGTTAGAGAAATATTAGATACGATTTTGTCGCTAATATCGTTCGTTTTACTCAGATTCCTTATAACGCTTAATTCTAAAGAAGAGGGAATCCTCAAAAGCCGCGGCACTTGAAATTCTTTTCGGCAGGATTATAGTAAATTATTCCACGAGACCTTTATTTTCCTTTTTATTAGCTATATTTTTGTGCTCCAGCAATACAAAGCGTGTGCGCGCGCGTATACTCGATTCAGTTTTATTACTCATCAGGATTTCTACCAGCCTACCCTCAAATTGAAATTCTTTTACGCAGGGCCAAAGTAAATTAATCTATGAGACTTTGGGCGTGATAAAATACGTCAATCGAAAGGGTTTGAACTCCTGAGGCCAAAACTGTAATTAGATCTCAAATCGGTCAAGAGATGACGGAGATATGAGCTAAAAGTTTGTACCTGAAAAAATATAAAACAATCTGATAGGCGTTGCTATGCCACGGCTAAAAACAAATACATCATGAGAGGCGTTGCTATGCCACGGCTAAAGACAAATACATCATGAGAGGCGTTGCTATGCTACGGCTAAAAACAAATACATCATATTAGTTTTTTTAGGTACAATTTTTCTAGAAATAAAAGTAATTATGAGAAGGTTCACGTTTCGTTTCCAGCGTATTTCTTTATTTTTTGTTTTTTAAGATCCAACTTCTTGTAGTTCAAATGCGGTGACGAGGAACCCACTTTGAGACTAATAATGGCTGGAGACGGCTTGAATGGGTAATGAAGAAAAACTTGAATATAAGTTTAACATAACAGCAAATGTACAACGTTACGTACTACGTAACGTACGTACTAGTATAGTACGGTAACCGTAACGTTACGTAAACCGGTTAACGGTTACGGTAACTTTACGTTCGTTGTT
>NW_013670919.1:14135-16652 GCF_000517525.1 Limulus polyphemus | reverse complement strand
AATTTAGGTAACATAACAGCAAATGTACAACGTTTCGACAAGTACCTGATGATGACGAAACCTTGTCGAAACGTTGTACATTTGCTGTTATGTTTTAAACTTATGTTATTTCTTCATTACCCATTCAAGCCGTCTCCAGCCATTATCAACTTCCATGTTTGGTTTCTCTAAGTCAAAGATTGTCAGGCCGAATAGACTATAGTAACAAACATAGAAACGAAAAGTTTATTCAAGTGCCTTTTATATGTATTTGAAAATGAAAGTACAAAGTGCCTAATAATTAGTTATTTGATAACAATTTTAATAAAGATTAGTCTACAAGTCCTAGAGTTTTGAAAAAATCGACAGCCCACTTTTATGATCTATTCAATTGTGTTGTCCAATATTTTATTTATCCAGCCAGACTAATCAATGAATATAATTGCAGTTTTATGAAGCTAATGAACTTTTAATTGTAAACCTGAGAACGACACAAACAAATTTAACTGTTTGTTTGTTTGTTTTTGAATTTCGCGCAAAGCTAAACGAGGGCTATCTGCGCTAGCCGTCCCTAATTTAGCAGTGTAAGACTAGAGGGAAGGCAGCTAGTCATCACCACCCACCGCCAACTCTTGGGCTACTCTTTTACCAACGAATAGTGGGATTGACCGTCACATTATAACGCCCCCACGGCTGAAAGGGCGAGCATGTTTGGTGTGACAGGGATCCGAACCCTAAATTTAACTGAACAACCAGTTGTTTAAAACACAGATATATTTGTATACATATAGAATAGTTGAAAGAAGCCGATCGTAATTCATTAATTTGTCACATTCTCCTCATAAATAACCTGATTCATATACTGCTCTATGCGTAAGACTAAAGCTTATTTGGACATAGAGTATTTTTTGGACCAGATGTTTACCTTATAGTATGCTTGTTCTACCAACAGAATCAACAGCTACGTGGGTGTCCGTTTGAATTTGGGAACAAGATCTGGGTTGATTTTGTAGCAAGCACTCTTTATATTATTTAATACAATAGTTTAATTTTGTTTTTATAGTGACATTCAAACAATACCATAAAATATTTCTGCACTGTTGATGCGTTATAAAAGTGACAATCAATCTTTTAGTATCGAGTAGGCGGAGTTTGCTGTTGACTGGTTGCCTTCCTTCTAGTCAGCAGCTCTAAATTAGGGACGTTATGCCTTGACCTTGGGTTCTTTGACCTTTACTCTTAGCCCATGTGTCATATACCGTTAAAGTACTGTATTCTAAATCCTCAGGCTGTTATGTACGTGTTGAATGTTTGGGGGGAGGGGGGTTTGTTGACTGGCTCTGTGGTAGAGCTCTAGGTTTCGGAACTGGCGAGCCACGTTCGAATTCGGGCAATACCATAAAATATTTTTTGCGCTTTAAACTTTTGATGCGTTATAAGAGTGACAATCAACCTTTTACTATGGATGGTGGATTGCAGAGTACTGCTGGCAAGCTGTTTTCCCTCTAGCCAATAGTTCAAAATGAGGAACGGCGGCGGATAGTCTTAGCAGGCTTGACATAAATACAAGTATAGAACATTATGTAAGCTTCACGATGAACAAATGGGGGAGAAAACGAAGGGGGGTTAGTTTTTCAAATCGAAATCCTTTCCATCAGAGTTAATTGTAGATTACCTCTGAACTTGGTATTTGTTGTTCATTTCAACTTTGTTTGTTCACAGATTAATGTTTGTGTTTTGTTTTTTTAGATATACAGAATGTCAGTTTATAAATGTAGAGCAGTTTAAACGATGGTGAAGAAAAACATTTTCAACAAAACTTTTAAACGTCACAGATTTATTAAAATGTGATATAACTATTGAACAGGATAGTTTAGTAATTAGGTGTCAACGTTTCGTAGTTAATGTTCATCGGAACTGGTAAGTAAATTGGTTTAGTAATTAGGTGTCAACGTTTCGTTTGTTACAAGTAAATGTTTATCAGAGCTGATAAGTGATATTGTTTAGGAATTAAGTAATAACGTTTCGTTTGTTACAAGTTAATGTTTATCAGAGCTGATAAGTGAGATAGTTTAGTAATTAGGTGTCAACGTTTTGTTTGTTACAAATAAATGTTTATCGCAGTTAATAAGTGAGATTGTTTAGGAATTAGGTGTCAACGTTTCGTTGGTTACAAGTTAATGTTTATCGCAGCTGGTAAGTAAGATAGTTTAGTAATTAGGTGTCAACGTTTCGTTTGTTACAAGTTAATGTTTATCGCAGTTATAAGTGAGATAGTTTAGTAATTAGGTGTCAACGTTTCGTTTGTTACAAGTAAATGTTTATCGCAGTTGATAAGTAAGATTGTTTAGGAATTTAGTGATAACTTTTCGTTGGTTACAAGTTAATATTTATCGCAGCTAGTAAGTAAGATAGTTTAGTAATTAGGTGTCAACGTTTCGTTTGTTACAAGTTAATGTTTATCGCAGCTGGTAAGTAAGATAGTTTAGTAATTAGGTGTCAACGTTTCGTTTGTTACAAGTTAATGTTTATCGCAGC
>NW_013670919.1:5559-13364 GCF_000517525.1 Limulus polyphemus | reverse complement strand
TTATCACAGTTGATAAGTGAGATTGTTTAGAAATTAGGTGTCAACGTTTCGTTGGTTACAAGTTAATGTTTATCGCAGCTGGTAAGTAAGATAGTTTAGTAATTAGGTGTCAACGTTTCGTTTGTTACAAGTAAATATTTATCACAGTTGATAAGTGAGATTGTTTAGAAATTAGGTGTCAACGTTTCGTTGGTTACAAGTTAATGTTTATCGCAGTTGATAAGTGAGATTGTTTAGGAATTAGGTGTCAACGTTTCGTTGGTTACAAGTTAATGTTTATCGCAGTTGATAAGTGAGATGGTTTAGTATATAAATGTCTACCTAAAAACGTTTCTTTACTTATACGTATTTACTTATACAAAAGGTGGTACCTATCTGATGCAGCTTATTTCAAATTGAGTTACAGTTTCATCGATTGTTGAATTTAAAATTACTTACAGTTTGGTTGATTGTTGAATTTAAAATTACTTACAGTTTGGTTGATTGTTGAATTTAAAATTAGTTACTGTTTGGTTGATTGTTGAATTTAAAATTAGTTACAGTTTCATTGATTTTTGAATTTGGCACAAAGCTACTCGAGGGCTATCTGTGCTTACAGTCTCTGATTTAAAAGTGATAGACTAGACAGAAGGCAGCTAGTGAACACCACCCACGTCAATTCAGTGCAAGAGATATCCCCATATCTTGGATATCCCATATATGAACATATCTTTATGATCCGAGAGTATGAATATTTTGTTACATATCCCTCCCAAAAGCGATGAGTTTTCTGTGGCTTCACACTACCTACGAAATGCCAAATAGTGTTGAAATGTAGTTCTGATACATTCCGTTCCACCGCGACTTTAAATTTTTTGTTGATTTGTAAATTTCAAATCGTTTGAATATAACCTACTCAAACCTCTGTATATCAGTATGGATTATCTGGGTAAAATGTCGAAATATTATGTAACTAGGAGAAAATAAATAGTGTAGAAAGTCCTAACAGTTCACATTATTATCAGCTTTCTTAATAAATAGTGTAGAAAGTCCTAACAGTTCACATTATTATCAGCTTTCTTTTCTTGAATGTTTAAACTTAACCAGCTGTAGTAGTATTTTTGTAAACGTTCTTTCAAGATTTAGAAAATACAAGCTATGTACTTAAAACTGGATCATTTCATTTCGAAAGTAGGCTTACCTGCCCTAACTCGGATACTCCTACTGCCCACTTTCCCCAAAGGGTTAGACGCCACACAGCGGTAAAGGGTAGAATGAACATCCTGACGGTAGATGTCTGACTGAAACGGTAGAAACAATAGAGTACCATTAGGCAAGGAAACGCGAAGACCGGGAAGGTCTGTGACCCTTGAACCATCCGTTAAAACCCAATAAATATCTGGAGAAGGGTTCCCCGAAGCAGAGCAATGAAGAGACGTCCCCGTAGAGTTGAGGAACGCCACCTTTGGGGAAGGTTCCAAATTAATCCTGGGAGCACTGTAGTCAGGAAATGATGATACATCTGAAAAAAACAACAAATATATATATATATATATAAATTGATGCTTACATTACACAAAACTTTTAGATAACGATTTAGGGGTTGGTTATTAATTTATACGAATGCCAAAACTTTCCTAAATAAAGTTTAAAATTATAATTTAATAATCTTAAATTATTCTCAAGGTCTGAAAGTGATAACCATTAAATTTTCTGCTGCGCTTCAAAAACACACAATAGGCTTATAATTAACTAACATGGTAGGTACCAAAAACACACAATAGGCTTATAATTAACTAACATAGTAGGTAGCCAAAAACACACAATAGGCTTATAATTAACTAACATGGTAGGTATAAAAACACACAATAGGCTTATAATTAACTAACATAGTAGGTACCAAAAACACACAATAGGCTTATAATTAACTAACATGGTAGGTATGAAAAACACACAATAGGCTTATAATTAACTAACATAGTAGGTATGAAAAACACACAATAAGCTTATAATTAACTAACATAGTAGGTATGAAAAACACACAATAAGCTTATAATTAACTAACATGGTAGGTACCAAAACACACAATAGGCTTATTATTAACTAACATAGTAGGTACCAAAAACACACAATAGGCTTATAATTAACTAACATGGTAGGTATCAAAACACACAATAGGCTTATAATTAACTAACATAGTAGGTGCCAAAAACACACAATAAGCTTATAATTAACTAACATGGTAGGTACCAAAAACACACATTAAGCTTATAATTAACTAACATGGTAGGTACCAAAAACACACAATAAGCTTATAATTAACTAACATAGTAGGTACCAAAAACACACAATAAGCTTATAATTAACTAACATGGTAGGTACCAAAAACACACTATAAGCTTATAATTAACTAACATAGTAGGTACCAAAAACATAAATATACAAAATGTACACATAAAACTAAGCAGAAATTAATATTCATGTAAAATGCGTACCACAAAAACAGTTGATTATTTCTGGCCATTAAAAGTTTTTATAATGTTTCCTGTTTAAAAATAACTCAAAACCATGAAGTTTAAAAATAACTGAAAACCATGTAGTTTAAAAATAACTCAAAACCATGTAGTTTAAAAATAACACAAAACCACGGAGTTTAAAAATAACTCAAAACCATGTAGTTTAAAAATAACTCAAAATCATGTAGTTTAAAATAACTCAAAACCATGTAGTTTAAAAATAACTCAAACCATGTAGTTTAAAAATAACTCAAAATCATGAAGTTTAGAAATACAAATTATATTTCTTCTCTCAACGTCAGGGCATGTTTATTATAATATTCTCTTTCAGTCTGGATTCTTTGACAACATTCAGGCTTAATGTAAGAAGCTCAAAATGTCGCCCAAAGGAATATTAACACGTAATGTAATTTAAATTACCCTAGCAATGGTTACTTTAACTAATCCAGACACATGGTACGTATGGATGAAAAATTAACTGATGCATATTTCAGTGGAATTACAGTTAAGATGCCATAGTAACTAACCTTCATCCTAAACAACCGAATGCAAGTTGCCATAGTAACTAACCTTCATCCTAAACAATTGAATGCAAGTCGCCATAGTAACTAAACTTCATCCTAAACACCCGAATTCAAGTCGCCATAGTAACTAACCTTCATCCTAAACAACCGAATGCAAGTCGCCATAGTAACTAACCTTCATCCTAAACAACCGAATGCAAGTCGCCATAGTAACTAACCTTCATCCTAAACAACCGAATGCAAGTCGCCATAGTAACTAAACTTCATTCTAAGCACCCAAATGCAAGTCGCCATAGTAACTAACCTTCATCCTAAACATTTGAATGCAAGTTACCATAGTAACCTTCAACTTAAACAACTAAATTTAAGATTTCTTAGTAGCATTCAACCTAAACAATGCGATAAATAAGTTGAGAAACTAATCAAACTTGTGAAAGTTTCTTTCCAAATGATAATCCTGTCATATTACCGAACCGAAGAAATAATTTGAGAACCATTAGTCATATAGAGTAAGGTCAGTCTGATACATATTCATCAGAATGATTCCTGGCAAAACGTTCTTTCTTCACGAGCATTGAATCTAATAAATGTGTATTTGTCAAAATGAGATTCGTCGTGAAATATTTGATCGTTAGACGCTTTAAACTCTGAGTTACTGTGTCACGAATATTGTCTGAAAACACACACTAAAAAAGCTTTAAAACAGTTACTGTGTCACAAATATTGTCTGGAAACACAAAAAACTTTAAAACAGTTACTGTGTCACAAATATTGTCTGAAAACACATACAAAAATATGTATGTGTTTTCAGACAATATTTGTGACACAGTAACTGTTTTAAAGCTTTTTTGAGTGTTTTAGACAATATTTGTGACACAGTAACTGTTTTAAAGCTTTTTTGAGTGTTTTCAGCCAATTTTTGTGACACAGTAACTGTTTTAAAGAAATCTTTAAAACAGTTACTGTGTCACAAAAATTGGCTGAAAATACTCAAAAAAGCTTTAAAACAGTTACTGTGTCACAAATATTGTCTAAAAACACTCAAAAAACTTTAAAACAGTTACTGTGTCACAAATATTGTTTGAAAACACACACACAAATCTTTAAAACAGTTACTGTGTCACAAATATTGTCTGAAAATACTAAAAAACTTTAAAATGTTATTGTGTCACAAATATTGCATGAAAACACTCAAAAAAGTTTTAAAATGGTTACAGTGCAACAAGAAGCCTTAAAAACATAAACTTTAAAAGTGTTACACTGTAATAAATAGTCTGCAAAGAGGAAACTTTGAAACGGTTACACTCTAACAAAAAACTAAAGTTATTTTAAAATATAATAAATAGACTGAACACAAATAACAAACTTTAAAACGGTTCAAATAACCTTTCAAATTTATTTCTGTTTCTATCGTTGTTAAGCGCAAAGCTATACAACGGGTTATCTGTTGTCTGCTCACCACGGGTATCAAAACCCGGTTTTTAGCGTTATCCATTAACCCACTGACTGCTGATTCACCGTATAGGGTACGGTCCGCCTTCGGCAGTTGAATGCGAGTGTGCTCTATACGGAGCACGACTCGCAAAAACATTCCTCGCGCGTTTAAAGCAGCCGGAGTCAAAGGGTTAAAAACAATTACAGTGTAAAAGAAAAAGAGTCTGAAAATAAATAACAAAGTTTAAAAAGGCTATAGAGCAAGAATTAGTCCAAAGCAAACTGAAAAAAAAAAAACAAACAAAAAAAACCCTTTATAATGTTCTCCGGGAACTAACCGCTAGTTTAATGGATGAGGCTGGGTCAGTTTGTTTGTGTAAACATCATTATTTTCGTGATTATCTTCTCCTCGCTTAAATTTCGACTAAGCTACAATTGTGCATTATAAACTGTGTTAATGCTTGATGGACGACAGACGCTCTCAAACTACGATGCTAAAAAACAAACACAAAAACTATAAGCAATCTGTAATTCGTATATTTTTCTTTGTAGTAAAGTTTGATGGGAATACATTTTCGTAAGAATTCAGAGCCAAAGAAAGTGGTCAAAATTATACATCTTTGTGATGTAGCATTCTTCTTCCCCATCTTGATTACATCAGAGAAAGTGGTCAACATTATACGTTTTTGTGATGTAGCATTCTTCTTCCTCGTCTTGATTACATCATAGAAAGTGGTCAACATTACGCGTCTTTGTGATGTAGCATTCTTCTTCCCCGTCTTGATTACATCATAGAAAGTGGTCAAAATTACGCGTCTTTGTGATGTAGCATTCTTCTTCCCCGTCTTGATTACATCATAGAAAGTGGTCAAAATTACGCGTCTTTGTGATGTAGCATTCTTCTTCTCCGTTTTGATTACATCATAGAAAGTGGTCAACATTACGCGTCTTTGTGATGTAGCATTCTTCTTCTCCGTCTTGATTACATCATAGAAAGTGGTCAAAATTATACGTCTTTGTGATGTAGCATTCTTCTTCCCCGTCTTGATTACATCATAGAAAGTGGTCAAAATTACGCGTCTTTGTGATGTAGCATTCTTCTTCTCCGTCTTGATTACATCATAGGAAGTGGTCAACATTACGCGTCTTTGTGATGTAGCATTCTTCTTCCTCGTCTTGATTACATCATAGAAAGTGGTCAACATTACTCGTCTTTGTGATGTAGCATTCTTCTTCCCCGTCTTGATTACAAGTCTTCATTACCAGCCACAGCTTTTCTAAATCGCTTCATTTGACGCTTGCACGAACAAGAACGCCAGCCTCCCGGAGTTCTATTCCAGTTTCCTTTCGGTAGTAAAAGTTAATGGCTCTGCTGCAGCATTTCAGTAGTTGGAGACGAACTTCCCGCCTCCATTTGTAACCCGAAATGTTTAGTTTGGATCGAAGCCGAACAGCATTTATAGAGAGGGTGGATATGTTATATTAAAACGTGACGTGACAACCACAGCCGATAAAACGTAGCGGTGAAACGAAATGTATCTTGGCATTCTGTGGCGTATTGCAGGCGTAGCGGTGAAACGAAACGTATCAGTACTGTATCTTGGCATTCTGTGGCGTATTGCAGGCGTAGCGGTGAAACGAAACGTATCAGTACTGTATCTTGGCATTCTGTGGCGTATTGCAGGTAATGTAATGACACTGAAAAATGATCTCTTTTGAGAAGGGCACGTAACATCCCGACACCAAAATATTCAAACACCCAGATCATAAAGATATATTCAGATTAATGGGGAATATGGACCAATCTGTGACACCAGGTCCACCCAGACCTGCAACAATCCATACCCCAACTGTAGCGTGGTGTCTTCTAACAAGTGACAACCAAGAAGAATCCCCTTCTGATAAAGCGACTCAAGTCTTATGTACACAAGCTGCTTCCACAAAGTCTCAGTTCAACCGTCACTTACCTCAAGCGGCACGGAATTCGTGCTATTTCATAAAAAAGATATGTCGGTCTGTAGATTTCTGTTCGATCGGATGGTTGAATGGTCGCTGGGAAACTGTCGTCGTAGTACGCTTGATTGATTATGGAAAGCATGCAGGGAGAATTGTTGTGCTTTTGACATGATAGACTTTTGCCAGAGCTCTTTTGCATTAAAAACTACGCTGCAGGACTATTGTCAATATTACAAGGCTGTCAGACAGAGTATGACTTGTAACGACGTGGTGAGGCTCTGAAACCGTCTGTAGGCGTATCATAGATCAAGTTTGAAACAGTAGAAATAAAAAATTGAGGACAGACGAGTGGTGATAACTGACGCTTGTTTCTCGTTTCGTTGTAATAATGATTGTGACTTGCAAAACATACGCATGCGCCCTTTCTCGGTTTATAATAAAGTATACACACACACGCACACATATATAATCGACTTACATACGCCTTATTGTATTATGTCATATATATATATATATATGGTTACTTTTGCATATCTTTAAGACATATACAACCTTTGTTGGTTCATGATATATGGATATCTGTTAAAGCAAATACGTGAATAGTATTAATAGTGTAATTAATAATAAATAATAATCGATACAGAAATAGTTTGCCCTCGATAATTTACTTAAACAAAGTTGTAGTTATTTGTTTAATTATTATTAGTTCCGCCCCGTTTATATATGGCTTCTTTAAGTTCAATATCTACGTAGGCAGAGACACAGTTCACTATTTATATCTATGGGGGGGGGGGGGAGAATACTTTCCGTTCAGAACGAAGTGCACGCAATTCTGCTATTAATACAAACACAACGCTGTTAAAGTAGGAGCTGTATACCTCAAAGTAAATTAACAGAACAGTTAAATCAGATATCGGATCTCACGTGGAGACGGAAATAAAAAAAGGATGACGTAATCTAATGAAAAATACATTCAATTGTTTGTGTAAATATATTCCTTGCTTTAAAAACTTTCGGCACGAGTAGCAGAACGTCATGAATTCTCCGTTTTATTTATCTCGTTAAAAAAAAAGAGAGAAGAAAAAACACTCCTAAAATGTGGGTTAATCTTTTAGAAAAAGATGGTTACCTCTTGAAACTGTATGGATTTAAAAACTGGAGAAAAAATTACACCCCATTTACAATACACTAAGGGTGAAGTCGTTCTGATCAGAGTCTGAATATATTCGTTAAAAACCAACACTATTTTCAATACACGTTTCTTAATATCGCTCATATCAGAATCCAAGTATCTGTATATATTCTGTTGAAAACTAACACTATTTTCAATATACTTCCGTTAAAAACTAACACTATTTTCAATATACTTCCGTTAAAAACTAACACTATTTTCAAT
>NW_013670919.1:3026-5040 GCF_000517525.1 Limulus polyphemus | reverse complement strand
AGTATCTGTATATATTCTCTTGAAACCTAACACTATTTTCAATATACTTCCGTTAAAAACTAACACTATTTTCAACACACTTCCGTTGAAATTGTTCAGGTCAGAGTCTGTATATATTCTGTTGAAAACTAACACTATTTTCAATATACTTCCGTTGATATCGTTCAGGTCAGAGTCTGAATATATTCTATCAAAAACTAATACTATTTTCAATATACTTCCGTTGATATTGTTCAGATCAGAGTCTGAATATATTCTATCAAAAACTAACACTATTTTCAATATACTTCCGTTGAAATTGTTTAGGTCAAAGTCTGAATATATTCTGTTAAAAACTAACACTATTTTCAATATACTTCCGTTGAAATTGTTCAGGTCAGAGTCTGTATATATTCTGTTGAAAACTAACACTATTTTCAATATACTTCCGTTGAAATTGTTTAGGTCAGAGTCTGAATATATTCTGTTAAAAACTAACACTATTTTCAATATACTTCCGTTGAAATTGTTTAGGTCAGAGTCTGAATATATTCTGTTAAAAACTAACACTATTTTCAATATACTTCCGTTGAAATTGTTCAGGTCAGAGTCTGTATATATTCTGTTAAAAATTAACACTATTTTCTATATACTTCTGTTGAAATTGTTCAGATCAGAGTCTGAATATATTCTGTTAAAAACTAACACTATTTTCAACACACTTCCGCTGAAATTGTTCAGATCAGAGTCTGTATATATTCTGTTAAAAACTAACACTATTTTCAACACACTTCCGCTGAAATTGTTCAGATCAGAGTCTGTATATTCAAAACCAACCTCATCGCTCAAATCAGAGTTTAAATAGTGGCAATGTTTTATTACAAATTATTTTCTAAATGATTGTTAATGTTCCTTAGATGATAATCTAAAAAAGAGCAATATTTTATTAGCAGCTGAAGTTCATCGGTAAATTATAGAGTTTGGATATATCAATAGTTTCTGTCAGTTCTTACGCTCTTTTTAAGTCTTATATAAACAAGTGTATGAAATCTTAAAAGTGGATAATCTTGTACATTTTTATTCGCTTATGTATTGCGCCATCTATATTAAAAGCTAGGATTTGTATTTATGCCAGCCGATTAATATCTGTTTACGTGTGCGTTCCTTCCTTTTGCAATTCGACTGGGGAGAAAATGCTCTTCAATCGCGATTAACTTTCTTGATCTGCTCGTTCGCGGAGAGGTCAAGTTGGCCAGGTCTCGTTTCTTTTCATTTCACGTTTACATTCGCTCGTTTCTGCCGATCTCGGGCATGCTTCGAGCCGAGTAAGTCAGAGATAGGAAGTTCGAGTAAGGACATAACGATCCGTCGAAGCCGAAGCCGAGTGCCATTTATAGCCGTTCACCGTGATAGATGACAAATTCAAAGTCAGCTTCCGCTTCATAAGACAAATGTCAATTCAACATCCATTCTGGCTAGCAAAGGCTGTCGCATGCGTCATTGGAAGCCTCCTTAAATCATCTTCCTCAATATCCATCCCTACAGCCTCATGCCGAGTTAGATTAACTCTTCTTTATGCGGATGCTTTGAAGAGGTCTAAACCATAGAGACACATTTAAAATTAGACAATTGTAAACTTGCATAAGGTCTTACTTAGTTGAAACAAGAACATCTACTAACGTTGTTTTTAAGTTTTCCTGTCTTGTGGGGGGTGACTAAGATAATGCGAAACGGCTATGTTGTCTTGAGAAGAAAGATGCCATAAAATCTGTTGGAGGTGGGGGGGGGGGACAAAGAGTTAAGGTCTCTTACACACAGTTTCCAAGCAACATTGTATCAGTCGAGTTAAGGACTCTTACACACAGTTTCCAAGCAACATTGTATCAGTCGAGTTAAGGACTCTTACACACAGTTTCCAAGCAACATTGTATCAGTCGAGTTAAAGACTCTTACACACAGTTTCCAAGCAACATTGTATCAGTCGAGTTAAGGACTCTTACACACAGTTTCCAAGCAACATTGTATCAGTCGAGTT
>NW_013670919.1:0-2026 GCF_000517525.1 Limulus polyphemus | reverse complement strand
ACAGTTTCCAAGCAACAATGTATAAATCGTTGAAACCTCCAACGAACCACGACTGAGCTTATCACAAAGCGGTTGCTAAGCAACCTGTTTCTGTAATCTCTGTTGCTTGCTAACCTTACAGGAAAAAAATAAGACCCATAGCCTAACAAATTATTTCTATGCTAAGTTATGAGGAAAATACTAACCTTACACACTAATTAAAATATAGACCCAGACCCTTCACAAGTTTCAGTATATTTCCATTGGAAATATAACTTTCCGAATTTCGTTTTGGTCAAGGTTTCCTGACAGACTAAATAAAAATTAGAACATTATCTTTCACCTCTGATCTTTATATTTACTTAACCCTCAAATGACAAATTCGTTTTGATATCGTTCACTACCGGTTGGGTCCAGATATCAAATCATACTGATGAATGTGTTTTTTTTTATGTTACAACATCATCGACTCCTTTTTATACCATCCACTGCAAGTGGGGTCCAGATATTAAATCGTACTAAATAATTTTATGTGTTTGTATGCTGCAACACTCAGTGAAAAATACTCAACAATTTATTGAGTGAAAAATACTCAACAATTTATTGAGTGAAAAATACTCAACAATTTATTGAGTGAAAAATCACTCAACAATTTATTGAGTGAAAATCACTCAACAATTTATTGAGTGAAAGATCACTCAACAATTTATTGAGTGAAAAATACTCAACAATTTATTGAGTGAAAAATACTCAACAATTTATTGAGTGAAAATCACTCAACAATTTATTGAGTGAAAAATACTCAACAATTTATTGAGTGAAAAATACTCAACAATTTATTGAGTGAAAAATCACTCAACAATTTATTGAGTGAAAAATCACTCAACAATTTATTGAGTGAAAAATCACTGAACAATTTATTGAGTGAAAAATACTCAACAATTTATTGAGTGAAAAATACTCAACAATTTATTGAGTGAAAAATACTCAACAATTTATTGAGTGAAAAATCACGCATTTTCTAAGTAAAAAAAAAGCCCAACAAAGTCATGGGCTTACAAGCTAGTTATTGTACAGATAGTTTTAAAAAATGTGTTAAAAAATCGATGGGATCAATATAGACCCTAACTGGTAACTCTAGGTTCAAAAGGTAAAGTCATAGATAGACTTATAATGTTGCCCGGTGGAACAGCAGTAGACACAGCAGATGTGGGTTTGCTCTTATATTTGTTTTGCTATTACCTCGAAACTTAATCTTAAAAGAGGCTTAGTTTTTGAAGAGAAGAAGCGTGATACAACTATATAAAACAAGCATACGTCAATCATTAACCACGAGAAGGTACAGGAGTTTAGCGCTGTCTCAGTTGCTTTGAATTTCGCGCAAAGCTACACGAGGGCTATTTACGCTTTCCCTCCCTACTGATTTAGCAGTGATAAACTAGAGGGAAGGTAGATAGTCAACAACACCCACCGCCAACTCTTAGGCTACTCTTTTCCCGACGAATAGTGAGATTGAACGTTACATTATAACGCCCTTATAACGCTGAAGCTGAAAGGGCGAGCATGTTCGGTAACGGGGATTCGAACCCGTGTCCCTCAGATTGCGAGTTGACCGCCTTAACCACCAAGCCATTCAGCGTTGTTTACTTGTCTAATATTTGGTTAAGAAAATAGTCACTTAGTTAATACCTGTGTTACCTGTAACATGTCTTCTAAGTAGTGTGTTACTTGTCAACGTAATAACATTATACAGAACT
This sequence comes from Limulus polyphemus, assembly GCF_000517525.1. NCBI lineage: Eukaryota > Metazoa > Arthropoda > Merostomata > Xiphosura > Limulidae > Limulus > Limulus polyphemus. Next base: position 290 of record NW_013670919.1, on the reverse strand, counting down.
GATCAGTTTAAGTTTTGTGATAAATCTAATAAATGTTATTAAGATGGTAAACCATATTTTAATGTCGATAATAGCACGAACTCTCTGGATGTTCCTTCTTACTTATATGAAAGGAACAGCAAACTCACTTCATGTTCGTTTTTACTTATATGTAAGGAACAACAAACTCACTTCATGTTCGTTTTTACTCATATGTAAGGAACAACAAACTCACTTCATGTTCGTTTTTACTCATATGTAAGGAACAACAAACTCACTTCATGTTCGTTTTTACTCATATGTAAGGAACA
>NW_013670918.1:71542-73056 GCF_000517525.1 Limulus polyphemus | reverse complement strand
AAAAAAAAAAAAAATGACATGAGAAAAACATTGTTTTACAAACCTAAAGATTTGATAAACAAATTTGATAATTTGCATATGAAAGCATTGTAATGTTTACTGATAATCTGCCAAATTTCGTTAACATTCACTCACTAATTAAAAAGTTATAGCATGAAAACTATAACAAGCACAAAATGGTTACAACTGAGCCCTTGCTGAAAGATTTAATGTAAATAAGCCATCATTCAATTTATTTGGTTATTTCTCTAAATTGAGTGTTGTAACAAGCAAAAAACATAAAATTATTCAATATGTTGTAATGAAAACAAGTTGGTTGGAAATCTCACAGTTTATTTAGCAAACCATTAATTTTTCAATATTATTACACGACGATCTCTCTGGATACTCAGGGCAAGTCTGAGGGCTTATAGTGCTGAAAATAATGTTTTGATACGGGCAGTGCACAGATAAATCATTGTGCAGCTTTGTGCTTAACAACAAACAAAATTAATTTCTCTGTGTTGTTCTTTCTTTCTGGTTATTTCTTTCCATTCATTTTCAAAAGAATTGTAGTTCGTATTTTAGTTTATAAAAAATCTCTAGTCAGGTTTTACTTGTAGAAGTAAAAATATCAGGACTTTTCACAGCACAATTATTTTTTACTTGTGAGCAATGTAATTAGAAGATATTTTATGCAAGTTCATGTGCATACCAGGGAGTTCATGTGCATACCAGGGATTATTCAGGGTTATAAATATTTTTATAAATTTGTCTAAGTTTCAGTGAAAATGGTTTGTAAAATTGTTAATTTTTTGTCAATCATTTCAACCAAAGTTCGGTACATTCTGTATTCAGTGTGTGTGAGTTAAATGTTTGTCACAGAGGTCAACTTACATTTTTTTTAAGATTAATAAGTGAAACGATCTTAAAGTAAGAAAACGAACAAGAATGCGAAACTTTTTACCAAACAATAGATAGGTAAAATGGTCAACATTTCACACCACAATCTGATTTTATCATGCAATAGTAGTCACCAACTATCATTCATAAACTGCACTGATAGACTCTTTTGGGCAATACTAAACATTAGTTATCACTGACTGTTGGATTTTCTCTTACTTTTATGATTCTGTAAACCTCTTTCAAAATCAGCTTTCCCTGTGGTATCTGTTGGAGTTATTTAACTGTAGTGTGTGTGCTCAGGTCCCTGTGGTATCTGTTGGAGTTACTTATCTGTAGTGTGTGTGTGTGTGCTCAGGTCCCTGTGGCATCTGTTGGAGTTATTTAACTGTAGTGTGTGTGCTCAGGTCCCTGTGGTATCTGTTGGAGTTACTTATCTGTAGTGTGTGTGTGTGTGCTCAGGTCCTTGTGGCATCTGTTGGAGTTAGTCATCTGTAGTGTGTGTGCTCAGGTCCCTGTGGCATCTGTTGGAGTTACTCATCTGTAGGAGTTACTCATCTGTAGTGTGTGTGTGATCAGGTCCCTGTGGCATCTGTTGGAGTTACTCATCTGTAGTGTGTGTGTGATCAGGT
>NW_013670918.1:68692-70702 GCF_000517525.1 Limulus polyphemus | reverse complement strand
GTGTGTGTGCTCAGGTCCCTGTGGCATCTGTTGGAGTTACTTATCTGTAGTGTGTTTGCTCAGGTCCCTGTGGTATCTGTTGGAGTTACTTATCTGTAGGGTGTGTGCTCAGGTCCCTGTGTCATCTGTTGGAGTTACTTATCTGTAGTGTGTGTGCTCATGTCCCTGTGTCATCTGTTGGAGTTACTTATCTGTAGTGTGTTTGCTCAGGTCCCTGTGGTATCTGTTGGAGTTACTTATCTGTAGGGTGTGTGCTCAGGTCCCTGTGTCATCTATTGGAGTTACTTATCTGTAGTGTGTGTGCTCAGGTCCCTGTGGCATCTGTTGGAGTTACTTATCATCTTTTCTTATATTCCTAATTAATTCTATCAGTGCCTAACGTTGTACTAGTTCGTACAAGTATAAACTACTGTACTGGGAATTGGTTCTTACCAGTATTAAATACTGTAATCACAGTTAATTCGTATCAATATTTAATGCTGCAATCCCAGCTAATTCTTACTGGTATGTCCTAATGTATTCAAAACTAGTTCTTACTGGTATTTATTACTTAATTCATGTTTGCATCTTTCACATTCTTACCTTAGTTAATTTGATTTCCAGCTGTTTATTCTGATGATGAAGAATTCTATGATGCTGAAGAACATGCTACTGGAGAATTTATAGTTACTCTTCCAGGAAAAGGACATCGGTAAGTTGTAATTATCACTGGTTGATATCGAAGGACTGAAATAAAAACAGAAGTGTAAGAAATTTCACTCGATTAGTAGATGTTAATTATCAGTAAGTTGTGACACAAGGAACTCATAACTGACATTACTTTGAGCTAGACTTAAAATAAGACCCAAAACTCTAGCGCTTTCAAATAGTTGACTATTCTTCTTGAGGAGAACGAATTCTCCCTTTGTTTTCCTGAAGAATAATAGTCAACTAATCGAAAGCACTCGAGTTTTGGGTCTTATTTTAAGTCTATTACACTTTATATGTGATCCTTTATGCTAACTCTTTTATCAAAATTACTTTGAGCTACTATTGTTATGGTTATTAGTGAGAGTCATATATTAAGTGAGTTGTTAAGTGTCACTAATGCTAAAAATGTTACAACTACTACAGTTTTGGTGATTGTCAATACACTTGCCAGTATTAACTGAATAACCTGCTCGGTGATGAGTTATACAGCAAATATATTATAGTTTTGATGATTATTGCTAGAAAGTGCATATTATATTGAAATTTTGTTGCATTAGTTTTGAGAGTGACATAACTAGTTGTGTGTCACTTTTTGGTGCATATTTGAGTATCTATTCAGTTATATCTGAAAGTTATACAAAGAATTTAATTTTTTGATTAGTAAAAATAATAAAAATATGAATTATATTAGTGTTAAGTTTTACTTCAATGTTTTTCTTGTGGATTTTTTGGAAGTTATACTTATGTGTGTTGAAAGTTCCCCTTGGATACATCGGGAGTTCTTGAATGTATTGAACGTTTGAAGTGTAATGGGTTTTACTGAGATGGACTGAAGGTTTGAAGTGTAATGGGTTTTACTGAGATGGACTGAAGGTTTGAAGTGTAATGGGTTTTACTTGGATGTATTGAAGGTTTCAAGTGTAATGAGTTTTACTTGGATGTATTGAAGGTTTCACATGTAATGGGTTTTACTTGGATGTATTGAAGGTTTCACATGTAATGGGTTTTACTGAGATGGACTGAAGGTTTGAAGTGTAATGGGTTTTACTTGGATGTATTGAAGGTTTCAAGTGTAATGGGTTTACTGAGATGTACTGAAGGTTTCATGTGTAATTGGTTTTACTTGGATGTATCGAAGGTTTCAAGTGTAATGGGTTTTACTTGGATGTATCGAAGGTTTCAAGTGTAATGGGTTTACTTGGATGTATCGAAGGTTTCAAGTGTAATGGGTTTTACTTGGATGTATCGAAGGTTTCAAGTGTAATGGGTTTTACTTGGATGTATCGAAGGTTTCAAGTGTAATGGGTTTTACTTGGATGT
>NW_013670918.1:65598-67742 GCF_000517525.1 Limulus polyphemus | reverse complement strand
ACTGAGATGTACTGAAGGTTTCAAGTGTAATGGGTTTTACTGAGATGTACTGAAGGTTTCAAGTGTAATGGGTTTTACTGAGATGTACTGAAGGTTTCAAGTGTAATGGGTTTTACTGAGATGTACTGAAGGTTTCAAGTGTAATGGGTTTTACTGAGATGTATCGAAGGTTTCAAGTGTAATGGGTTTTACTTGGATGTATCGAAGGTTTCAAGTGTAATGGGTTTTACTGAGATGTACTGAAGGTTTCAAGTGTAATGGGTTTTACTTGGATGTATCAAAGGTTTCATGTGTAATGGGTTTTACTTGGATGTATCGAAGGTTTCACATGTAATGGGTTTTACTGAGATGTACTGAAGGTTTCAAGTGTAATGGGTTTTACTGAGATGAACTGAAGGTTTCAAGTGTAATGGGTTTTACTTGGATGTACGGAAGGTTTCAAGTGTAATGGGTTTTACTTGGATGTATTGAAGGGTCTGTTTAGGTATATTTCATATTAAAAATTTCAAGTCTAATACAAGTATTCACAAGGTTAATCACATTTTACAAAAGTAATGTTCCAGTCCACATGCTGCCTTTCAAACTATGTCCACCATCATCAGTCATACATTTTCTGGCTATTATTATAAATTATAACCAGATACTGCTTAGACAAAGAACGATTATCCTTCACTCTATATAGATATCAGCTTCTAAGATTATATTTAATCAGACCAAAGGTAAAAGAAATCCATTTCAACTTCTGTAAGTATGTATTGAAGGTTCAGTTTTGATGCCCTGATGGTTCCATTAGGGTGTAAGTAAGCACAACTGACAACTTGAAGCATTTTGCTAATTAACCGAGTAAAACTAATAACACAATAATTTACAAAAAAAAAAAATTCATTCTATTTTTGTATTGATAAGGGTTCTATACCATCAAAATTTTTTAATTACATATGAAATTACGTTTCTGGCAGTTGTACTGAACAGCAAAAGAGATAGAATTCCCGCTTGTTGTTACAAGAGTATTAAAAGAATCCCAGTTATAGAAACAAATGTCCCTGGTGAGTCAGCAGGCACCTTATGGACCTACAGTGCTAAGTTCTAGGGTGGATAGAGTGTAGATAGTCTAGTCTGTAGTTTGGTGCTAAAACAGACAGAAACAAATACCACCTACGTTTTGTGATACTTATAGTTAAAATAGACTTACTTAAATCAAGTCCTTGATATTGGAAAAGTTTTTGAGAATTGTAACGTGTTGTAAAAGTGCACAACTGATGAGTAAGTGAAGTTTTTGTGTGATATAGACCTACACGTATTTACATATGCATCTAAATACATAAAACACATATGGTGTTTTCTAGTTATTTTGTTTCTCATATTCTATTCCTTATTTTCATTATTAGAACAGTATTGGTTAAATTGCTTAATATATATAATAATAATTATTTTGCATTATTTTATTGTACATATATATGTATTATGAGGATTTTTAGCTTAGTATATGAATTTAGGACTAACCTAAATCATTTAAGCTAGCTGAACCTCCTAAGATAATAATGGGATTATGGCCAAAAGTACTGTATAAAAATACAAATTAATACACATTTTACACCAGAACAGCCTATGAAAAACAAATAATACACATATTTTACACCAGAACAGCCTATGAAAAACAAAATAATACACACATTTTACACCAGAACGGCCTATAAAAATACAAAATAATACACATTTAACACCAGAACAGCCTATGAAAAAACAAAATAATACACACATTTTACACCAGAACAGCCTATGAAAAAACAAAATAATACACACATTTTACACCAGAACGGCCTATAAAAATACAAAATAATACACATTTAACACCAGGACAGCCTATAAAAATACAAAATAATACACATTTTTACACCAGAACAGCCTATAAAAATACAAAATAATACACATTTTATGCCAGGACTGCCTATAAAAATACAAAATAATACACATTTAACACCAGATCAGCCTATAAAAATACAAAATAATACACATTTAACACCAGAACAGCCTTTTAAAATACAAAATAATACACATTTTATGCCAGGACAGCCTATAAAAATACAAAATAATACACATTTTATGCCAGGACAGCCTATAAAATACAAAATAATACACATTTT
>NW_013670918.1:44565-64598 GCF_000517525.1 Limulus polyphemus | reverse complement strand
ATAACCATAAGCTATACGAAAACAAAGACCACCACTAGAAACTATGTACAGTAAGAAATACATATAATTGTATATTTGTTAATTAAGAACAGCAAGAAAATTTACTAATTTACTTCATATGATACAATTGTCTCTTCAAAATCTCAGAATGATTAATATTATGATCGTAATAAATGTTTATTCAATTCATCAAAAAAGCTAAAAAAAAACCCAATTGTAAAATTTCTATGATAAAAAAAATTACCAGTAATGAAAACAGCTCACGATATGCACCCTGTCTTATAAAGACTTCAGAATTCGTAAGCTTGATTGACAAATAAAAAATATGACATATTAATGTAGAGTTTAGTGAAATAATTCATATTGTTGGCACTCTATAATATTTACAGAACATAACATGCAAGTTATATATTTACACTTATTCAGATGTTTCTATAATTACAACTCGCACCATTAGTAAAATCACATGAAACTTAAAAGAACTTTGGAGGCTCAGCTAATTTCTTGTTTCATGGTGTTTTTCAGATCTTTTTGTTATCTTAATACGACTTTCCTGTTACTCCTAAAACCTTGATAGTCATATTATTTGCCATAGCTTAGCTACAGTTTAGATTATAGAATATGAACGTATGACAGGAAAGAAAATGTAAATTATATTCATAGAGAAAGAAATGCAACCATTATCTTATGGGGCTATAAGACTATAATCCCAGCATTATAGATATGTTAACCCAAAACAGTACACAGATACTGCTAGGGAATGAAACCATTAACACTACAGCCCCTTTTCTAAACCTTTAAGTAAGATGTTCGTTTTTGAATATCAACTTAAAGTCCAGTTTCATGATTAGGGTAACTGGGAATGTTGAGCTTTAGACCTTCTGAATCTGATGTGTCATCTTGTTGACCATCACCTTCCTTGCTCAGGTCATCTGGGAAATCAAAGCAATCGGGATCATAGTTTGGTAGTGCCAGTGGAACTTGGGAGTCGGTGTGTTTAGGACTGCGGGTCTCCATACGATGCATCTGAAGCTTGGGTCCCCAATCATCTGTTGGCTGGATTAACATCTTTATTCGCTGCGTAAAAGATTAAAAAAAACAAGAGCTGTTTAAGTAACTTTATTCTACATTTCTCAACAAAGTTTCTTAATTGAACCTTACATATTTTGGTTTGTTGGTTGGTTATTAAATACAAAGCTACAGAATAGACTATCTGTGCTGTGCCCATCATGGGTATTGAAGCCCAGTTTTTAGTATTAAAAGCCATTACTACATGAGCCATTGGGGGCTCCTACACATACAAGTACCTTTCATGTACTAGTTGCTTTGAATTCAGTCTCTGTAATTTAATTATATATATACTTCTGTCAGTAATTGGAACTAGTGTCTCTGTAATTTAATTATATATATACTTCTGTCAGTAAATGGAACCAGTGATATATATATAATTAAATTACAGAGACACTGTTTCCATTTACTGACAGAAGTACAGAACTTCTGCACAGCATTTATTACATAACATTTGCAAAATTAAATACTCAACTATTAGTTATTCTTGCAAGAATTATAACACAGTGTTAGATAACATAAACACCGAAGATTTAAACAACATTTTATTCTGTAAATGTAATCGTTATTGTTCCCTTACATATATTCTCTCATTGACATCGTGAATAACGAAGATTTAGGACTACTAGTGAACTTACATATATTCTCCCATTGACATCGTGAATAACGAAGATTTAGGACTACTAGTGAATAAAGGTCCCAAGTTTTGGGAATATTAACTGGAAACACATCAAAAAATTAACTGGAACATCACACAGTACAGTTGTACATAAACAGAGTAAAAAGAGAATTTAAAAGTAACCTGATTTAGAAATTAGGTAAATGATGTTAAACCACAATCAGTAAACATATAACATACTTAAAGAAATTCACTATTAAGAAGAATAAACATGATATGGGTTTGAAAGAAGCTACTGTTCATTTACATCGTAGATACGTCATCACTGCCATGTATAACGCAGCTAAACAATATTAATGCATTTTCTAAATGGTCACATAGATCAGTGTCTTCAGAGATCACACAGAAAGAGTGGCTTAATGAGTTTTCTTTGGTCAAAATATGTGTTAAAGAGAATTAAAGCCATGTTATACTAAAGTTATGAAGCCAACATCTATTGTTTCTGAGTTCCCTAGTTAGGTATAGTATATTCTTTACTTATTGTTACTTTCAATAACAGTGTTGATCATGCTGTGTAGTATCTTACTTTTTAATTTTATATATTTTTCATTATAAAGAGTACAGTTAGTTAATATATGTATTTAGAAGTATCCCATATCTACTATATTAGTTGAACCTTGCGAGATATTATTGGGATTACGGCCAAAAATATTGTTAACACGAGGGAACCCAATTGACGGAACAATGCATTCTAATCTTTATAAGTGGAAGTGTAAAAAAAAAAGGTGTATTTAATTAGCTCTACTGATTGGCAGGTTGACTTTTAGTTTCACTCTAAGTACATAACATAATCAGATTGGAAGTTAGTATTAATTGTATAAACTATTTAACAGGTTCACGATAACAATGTAGACTATTTATCGGAATCTGGTCCTTCAAAGATTAAATCTTAGACAAGCTTGTTAACCTTTACCAAAGTAAGTCTCAGATTTGATGCTTTTAAAATGCTATTAATCATGCAGGGCATTTATAAATTATGCCAACAAAATCATTTATTGGTGAACAGAGTGTACTAAAACTACACAAACAATTCTAAAGTCAAGCATATTTAAATCACTCGCACATATGCTAACAAGTAATTTACATCAAAGTTGGAAAATATGCATCTTACAGAGCCAGTACATTACATGCAAGTCTCTCTAGCCATGATACTTCAAAAAACACATTCTTATAGCATTCCGATGTAAAGCTAATGCTCTAGTGTTGGCAGGGACATAACTTTAACGCTTCTTAGTTCATCTCGACAGAGTGCTCTCAATCAGATATCTTTAATCAAGATAGTTATATCAAATGATAAAACATTTGTATTAAGTTTATTATCTTAGTAGCTTTTATGTATTTATTCACAATAGTCATCTGTTAATTAATTCATTACTTAATTATTTCCAAAACTAATTGGTAATGAACAGTTAATTTCAAATAATTCCAGTTCAAATTATCCAACTACACGTAAAGGCTAAATATTTCAAAGCCACGAGAAATAAATAAACAAACAACAACAAAAAAAATCTAAAATTAAGAACCAGTAAACAGACCGAGTCTCCATCATGGTCTTGACTAGTGTCTAACAGTTATTGTGTATAATTCAGAGTTTTCTGAGTGCATCCTAAAGACTAAGCTATCTTTCTGATTCAAAAAGGACTTCTATTTGCAATCAGATACCGACAAATAATACCAGTTATACATACTTTTCCAACAGGTCCCTCGGCTTTGTAGACTTGGATACAGGCTACAATAGGAATTGCCGACACTGAAAACATGGACAAAGTCCAACCAACAGCAGTTGCCCAGTCTGGATATACGTAGCTACCGTACTCGGTAGGATGAATGTCAATCCAGGAAAACACCAGAACAGCCTATAAAAATACAAAATAATACACATTTTACACCAGGACAGCCTATAAAAATACAAAATAATACACATTTTACACCAGAACAGCCTATAAAAATACAAAATAATACACATTTTACACCAGGACAGCCTATAAAAATACAAAATAATACACATTTTACACCAGGACAGCCTATAAAAATACAAAATAATACACATTTTACACCAGGACAGCCTATAAAAATACAAAATAATACACATTTTAACACCAGGACAGCCTATAAAAATACAAAATAATACACATTTAACACCAGGACAGCCTATAAAAATACAAAATAATACACATTTTACACCAGAGTACCAAGATTACCTAGCTGATTAATTAATTCATTCCAATCATTATAACTAAGATTGGTATGTTAAATTAGTTTCTATCTCTGAACTATGTAGATAGCTTGTTTTGATAATTTTAAAGCGTCCATTATGCGTTGTAATAATCTTACAAATAAAAAAAGTAAATTAAAACTTTGGAACTTCACTATATAATTTTACTGAGTGAAAAAGTATTTTTTCTCCCTCAATATTTATTAATCAATTCATCTATTTTTGTTGAAGGCAATTGATTTTTTTTATAACTTAAAAATGACAAACTCATGAGTTTTACCATGGTAATTGCAAGATTGAATAGTGAAATTGTTATATAAATAGATATTATTACACCCATAGTTCTTCTCCTTCATTACTACATTTATATATAAATAGATTTCCAATGCTAGGCTTATTTTTATATACACAATGCAAAATAAACATTATGCATTATAGCCTTATATTATAACATAGCATGATGCGTTGGGACAACATGGGACCTATTGGTCCATCTCGGCTGTTCCATCCTCTAAAAAACTAAATTAAATAATTTTTAAAAAATCTTAAAATCAGCCCTTATCATCCATATACTTATCAAGGTTTTTTTTAAACTCGCATAAATTTACAGCCTCTGCAATATCCAAAGGCCAATCACTTTATTAGAAAACTAAAACTGTTTTACTGAAGATGACTCCTTCCCTGTCAAAATTTATACTTGTGTCTCCTAGTCCTACTTTTCTCACTGTTAAATATGACAAAAATTGAATTGTTGGAAAAGGTTCAGAGAAGGGTTACTAGAATGGTGCCTGGGATGGAGGGGTTGTCATATGAGGAGAGGCTGAAATCTCTCAAATTGTTTTATCTTGAAAAAAGAATAATTAGAGGGATCTGATTGAGGTGTTTAAGATTGTAAAGGGAATTGATAGTGTTGATGCATCATCTTCTTTCCTCAGGTAAAGAGCCCAAGACTTAACAAAATATTCCAAATGTGGCCTAACCAGTGACCTGTACAATGAAATTATAACCTCTTGTATTCAATATTTCTGTAGATACAATCTAAAATCCTATTTCCCTACCACAAGCAACAGCACACTGATTGGATGGCTTTAAAGGCTGATCGACTAATACACCGATCCCTTTCCTTCATAACACTGTTAAGGTTATTCCCATCCAAATTACACTTCTAAATCAAATTATTATAACCCACATACATTATTTTGCATTTATTATAATTAAAATCTATTTGCTATTTATTTGCCCAACTCACTAAATGATCTAAATCCTTTTGTACATCAGCATCATCCTCTTCACATCTAGCAACACCCAAGACTTTAATATCATCTGGAAGATTAAGTAATTTACTGACAATTCCTTTATCTATGTCACTGATGTAAATCAAAAAGAGCAAATATCCTAAGACTGAGTCCTAAGGTACTCCACTTGTGACATTAATCCAGTTTGACTGAACTCCGTTTGTAACAACCCTCTGCTTTCTTTCATCCAGCCACTCTTCTATCCAATTTGCTAACTTGTCCCTGACACCTATAGAGGTAATTTTTTCTACAAGCCTTTTATGTGGCACCTTGTCAAATGCTTTCCAAAAATCTAGATACATCAAAACTACATAAGCAGTAACTTTCTCAAAGAATGTCAAAAGATTTGTAAGACAATATTTTCCCTTAGTGAAACCATATTGATTATCCAATAAAATTCTAAACTTTGTTAAATGACTTTACAAAGCATCTTTTAACAGACTTTCCACCCACCCACCCCACCCTCCCAGTGGCACAGCGGTATGTCTGCGGACTCACAACCCTAGAAACCAGGTTTCGATACCCGTGGTAGGCAGAGCACAGATAGACCATTGTGTAGCTTTGTTCTTAAATTCAAACAAACAATTAACAGACTTTCCAAGACTTTTCCCACAACTGATGTAAGACTAATGGGTCTATAATTACTGGGACAATTTTTGTCACCTCCCTTGAAAAGAGGAGTTACATTAGCTAACTATCAATCCTTACCATTCAAGGACTGGCAAAAAAAATAGTCATAAACGGCTCACATATCCAATCTTTAACCTCCTTCAAAACCCTTGGGGAAATATTATCTGACCCACAAGCTTTATTGTTTTTTAAACTTCCCAATTTTTTCTTAGCCAGCTCAGAATTAATGCAGTCAATCTACTATTTGGTCAATTTTGTGCTGCCCACTGTATCAGTATTCTTCTTTGTGTTGGTCATTCAGAACTCAATATAAAACAATTAGATTATTTATTTTTTGAAGAGAATTCAGCACCAATAAAATTAATTTATCCAATTAAAACCAAAGTTAATATGGAAATATTTATTAAAAATTCCTACAAATACAGTTTCCTTCAAATAAAGTTATTCTACATTATTCATATGTTGGAATTTGTTCCATTTTGTCTTTTGTTCTGCGTAAGGAATTTTTAAAATGAGTAAGGGAAACCTGTGAAATACTGTAGTGTTGTGTGTATGTTAGAGAAAACAACAACCCTATGTGTGTTTTTTAAAGTCGAACCTGTAGTGGTATGAGTCTTCAGAGTGAAGGCCAGGGTTACACAGATGGTGCCTCATCAGAATCTGACACAGATCCAGATCGGGAAAAAGATGAAGCTCGAGTTATTACAAGAAGAAGTAACCAAGTAAGCTTTGTGTTTTAGGTATTGATTTTTTTTTCATTTGTAAATTTTTTTTTAATTGTGTGGCTTCTGTGTTTGTTTGAAATCAATATTTTCTTGTCCAGTATATCAGTATTCTTCATTGTATTGGTCATTCTGAACTTAGTATCAAACTTGTTTTTGGCTAGAAAAAGTAATAACTTGTAATATGTAGTACAGAAATGAAGATTTAATGTTTGAAAAAAAATGAAACAAAGATGACAGTATTGAAAAAAAAAATTCAAATCAAAAGAAGTAAAACTAAAAAAACAAAAATTATAAGAGGATCATTTCTGACTCGTTAGGGAAAACTTATTTTCTAGTGACTGAAATCAATAACACTTATCTTTTAATCAAAATTATTTTTCAGTGACAATTCTAGCCTAATAAGTGAGGATCAGTTGAGTTTTTTATCTTCCAAAACCATCTTTGTGAATTTATAAAATTTGTGAAAAATTCTGATTGTATCATAAAAAATATATCTTTTGGAAATACAATAAAAAACGGGGAAACGGTTATGCCCTTACTTGAGCTATTTTATAGGTACGTCTGTAGGAATTTCTTACACAGACTTGCAGTTCTTCTTTGTATTTTATGACACCTCATACTATTCACTAGAGAGAAGCAAAATAATTGGTAAAAAAAGTCACTTGCTATATTGAGTATTTTCTGCTGAAGTTTGATATTAAAGCTGAAAATTAAATTAAGTCTGAAAACTTTCTTCACAAATACATTTCCAACATATTAATTTTCTTTTAAGTCACCCTTAGCAAATATTTTAATTGACATCAATTTAATTGTTAAATTTTTTTATTGTTTTGAACCAATGTCGCTTTGAACTAAGACAGTCGGTGCAAATCAAATGAAATATCTTGTACTGTATCATTTCATTCCAAGCCATACACGTACCCTGACATTTTAAATTTCATCCTACTACTTGTAATTTCACATTTATATGTGGTTTCCCAACCGTTTCTCTGTGGTTGACATCATTTAATGTTGCTTTGGCAAAGTTGTAATGCAAGGCTTGGTTGATTTTGTAGTTTTAATTGTAACTTTGAACTATGTTTTATTTGTTGAAATTGCATTCATGTGGTTTTTCTTTGTTTCTGATAATGTTTTTACGTAATATTTTTATGTAAATACACTTTCTATTTTTATGAAAGTACTATCGTGGAATCATGTTTTTTTTTGTGATTCTTTCATTTAATGGTAAGAATTTAGTGTACATTGGGATTTAAGTGACATTAATATCACTAGGATTGTGGTATCCATGCTGAGCTACAGAACATGCTGAGTGCATGAGCACAAGAAGTTAAGCAAAATGATATGGTCAGAATATCGATCAGGAATTTAATGTTTATATATTTGAATTATTAAGTAAAAGTGACAGCAAGATAAATAAACTGTTAGTGAGTAAGCATTTAAGAATGTTAGAATAGAAAAGTGAATCACTGACAGTTTATTTGAAGCTTTAAGTTTAAAGATATAGTTCACTATTTGTAATTTCTAACGCAATAAGTCAGTCATCTTATTTAATGTTATATCAATATTACTTGGTAATCAACATGTTTTGTTTTGTTTTCAGGAAGAGTTTTATGATTCTAACCAGTCCTCTTGGACAAACCAAAAATCAGAAAATGGCTCTTTTGAGCAAAATGAAGAAACAGAAAAAGAAGGAAAACGCAAGCGTAGAATCAATATTCCTGAGAGACCAAATTACAGTCTTAGCTTATGGTCCATTATGAAAAATTGTATTGGGAAAGAGCTTACCAAGATCCCAATGCCTGTAAGTTCTCTCTCTCGTTATGTTTTTTTCTATTTCATAGAGGTGAAATTCTACATTGCATAATATTATATTTGTTTTGCTGCAAACATACTAGACTGTTATACAAGTATTAGTGGTTAACCAAGGTGCAAAATTAACATGTGCTCAGTGCCAACTGCTCCTAAAATCACATCAAATGCATAAAAACTTACAAGGGTGTGTGTGCCTCATTAGAAGTGAAAATATTGTGGTGATCCTCTCATACTAGATAAAACAGCACTTGTTTCTGGCCAGTACATAATGGAGTGTACTCTGAATATAAATGAAGATGAAGATTCGGTCTTTTCTTAACTTGAATTTTCAATATGGTACATCACCTCTCTCACATATATAGCTATTCTCATTCAGTACTGCCCTCTATATGCAAAAAAAATTGTTTTGCATGCCGCATGATTATTTGCATGTGTGACGCAAGTGGTACCAGGATAATCGTGGGTATGTGGGAGTGCAAGGCTTGCAACAACCCTCCACCAAGAGGAGTACGACACAACCTCCTGATGGATGTAGTTCACTCTATCCGATTCTACCAAACTATCACTTCTCTTTTGGTAGTGCTATGGTGAAGACGTGTTTTGATTGTGCTCTATTCACACATTTTTTTTCTTTATTAATATCATTCGAAGTGGAAAGACCATTTCTAAATTTTGCTACTGTTTTTAATTTTATAGTTTTCCTTGCAAACTTCCTTCATCATTTTATGATGAATACTGAAGTTAATGTGACAACTTCAGAGGTTATACTACTTGCTCTTACCACACTTACACAAGCTTCAGGTCGGGGGAACTCGACTGAGGATTTTTCGGCCTTTAATTCTTTGAGAGATTGTTTGTTGTCTGAGTCGACCTTCTTCCTCCAATAGTTATCAACTTCCTCCTAAACAAGCTGAACCTGTTCATAACAACTAAGATTTTGACATTCTTTTTCCTCCTCCAAATTATGCCATGCCATTGAATGCCTCTCTTGTGGAATCTGTGAGGCCTAATTCAGCCTTTTCAGACATGTTCTCATGTATGTTCCATTTTGTCCATTTCCCCAATTTCCTTTAATCCTGTACTTTCCTTATTACCTGACACTTATTTCTCTCTATATTTTATTTTCCCTCCTTCTCCTGAAAACAGGATTCATGCTGAGCAATTTTTTTCTTAGTTGCGAGCTGGTGCTAGCATACCTTACCCTCCACAGGCCATGGATCAGTTTGTCTTGGCTTACCATCAGACATATTACCCCTTTCTTTATTCTCAACAGTTAGAATCACTACTGAAAGTCCTGTCCATTTATCCCATGCCCAGTTTTCCTGCCTTTGTCTTGTCATTACAACTTTCCCATGTTACTTGTCCACCATATATCTCCTTTATGAGGTACTCCACCATTCCCCTGAGTGATTTTGGGGAATACCTTCTTCCTCATTATCTCTACATTGGCATGATTGTCCTCCTCGGCTCTCTCTCTCTCTTCACAAATGGTTTCTTTATTGTTGGGACCTTATGGGGAGGGATCCTGTCTTGTCTCAGGTTTGTTTACCATCAACTTACCTTTGGGATTTGCAGATGGCTCCATTTGTCCAGTGGTTTGTTTTGGGGGATATTCCTGAAACTTTTAAATCATGTGTGTAATCTGTAAGGTAACATTTGACCCTTTTTTCCTTGGTTGCTCGTTTGTCTCAACCTGAGCCCTTGCAAACCCCAGTGTCTGTTCCATGTCTGACACTTTCCTGTTCCTCCCACTAGGGGTTACACCTTTTGTCATTTTTATCGAAGCAGGCCATATCAATGCCAGCAGTACTGGTGACTATCCTATGGGTTCCGGTCTGATGGGAACTTGTTTGAAAGATTTTGTTCAAATATGGTGGGAATTCATTACTGATCATTGGGTTCTTCAGGTCTTGTCAGAAAGACTTGGCATCCAATTCCTTTCTCCAACCCCATTGTCTCCCATACCCATATCCTTTCCATTACTTTGGGATCCTATTACCAGACAATGTCTGTCCGAGGCGCTCCAGACTCTTCTATCACAGAGAGCTATCGAGCCTGTCAGCCATCCTTCCCCAGGCTTTTACTCCAGACTGTTTGTGGTCGCAAGAAAAATGGATATTGGTGTCCTATGATTGCTCTGTCCCACCTCAATGAATTTCTGTATCTTCTCTATTTTACAATGGAGTCTTTTCTCACACTCTGGTGGGCATTCTCTCTGGGATTGTGGATGACCATGGTAGATGTCTCGAATGCTTATCTACACATTACTGTTTCTCATCGGTGCAGACACTATCTATGGTTTGTCCATCATGGGATTGTGTACCAGTTTCACACCTTGACTTTTGGGCTTATTTTGGTCAACTACATGCTCAGAAATTGTGGTTACGCCACTACATGGACGACTGGCTTCTGTTTGCTCCTCCCGAAATGGAATCTTCCCATCACTCTCATATCCTCCTTTCAGAAGCTGCTTGAGTGGGTTGAATTATCAAGTTGGAGAAGTCTTTCCTGTATCCTACCTAATATCTTGTCCACTTGGGGGTCTTTTTCAACTCCCAGCTCAGTTTGACCCAACCTTCTCCTCTTTCTCTCCATTCTATGGAGCTTTCAATTCTCCATGCCCTTGCTGCTCCCTCTTACTGCTCTTGAAGTTCTCTTGCTTTTGGGAATGTGGGCTTCTATGGAAGCTTATCCACTAGGGTCAGGAACATATGCAATCTCTTCAGTGGACTCTGCATGACCAATGGAAACTCCCTTGGATTCTCCCATTTCCCTTGCTCCTTTCCTCATAGATGATCTGTGTTGGTAGTTGAACAAGGCCCACACATTGTTGGGTGTACCACTTTCTCTTCCCTTTTGTTTTTTCCAGTACCATTTTGGGTTTACTTCACCTATCCTCTCCATGTTGTTACATTCCTTCCAGATTCGTAGACCTCCTTGTTGAGGATTGGGATGTCATTGTGGTTCCCTCAACTGAATATATTTGTATATTTAGTTATTTGCATAAGATCACATTCAGAAGGATACCTCCATGGTCCACCACTGCAGTGGCTTAGAATTGGAAAGTGGCAAGAACTCCCATACTCCACTTGAAGAACAATGGGAATAAGATGCGGTGGAGAGTCTGGAGGAATGCCAACACCGGAGACAGTGCAATGGGTGACCACAAAAACCTTATTATGAAAAGCAGAATGCTCCTGATTTATTCAATCTAAGGGACAGCAGGTATAGGCTGTTATTCCCTTCTGCTTTACTCATTTAAGTCCAAGGGTTAGTATGGTCCAGAATGGGCATTTTGATGAAGCAAATATATCGCAAAGGAAAAACCTACAAGTGATCTTGTGGAACACCCCATCTCAACAGTATGTATTATATGCCATGGGAATATATTTTATGATAGCAGCACGGCTGTACAGTGCAGATTTGTGGTGCACTAAGTATATCTGGACAAGCAACATTTGCCACAGAGTGAGATCCTAACACTAAAAAAGGGACATGCCCCTAAAATAAAGTAAAATGTATATAAAATGATAACTTACCCAGTCACAATCTTACCAAAGTTTGAAGGATGGCGACAGGTGGAAAAAAGTATCCCAATGAGGAAGAAACAGCCACCCAATGCAAATATATTGGGAAATGAACGTATGAGCAGTAGTCCCCATGCCTGCTCAAAGAATTTTCTCCAATGAATGATGGAGGTGAGATGCCAGGGAAAAAATAAGGTGCCTGATCTGATTTAACAACACGTGAAACAGATTTCGGAAAGAAGGAGACAAGGAGGAATAAGCCAATCGAATCAAAAGCTGAACCCAACTGATAAGTGTTGAAGAAGAAAGGTCACGAACAGAGGAATGTTGCCAGGGGATGAAAAGGTAGGAACCGAATGAGAGTAGCGACCGGCAACACGTGTTGATTGGTCCTGCTCAAAATCCAAAATCATTCACTGGGAAATAATATCCATGTGATGGTAGAATGAGGGATCCCAATCAAAGGGGTGAAGTGTAATGTGACAGACCAACTTCAAAGCAACATCAACTCCTCAGACAGGACCATACAGCATTGGAACCCATGCTAACTTCCGGTTACCATTGTACAGAAGTAGTTTTCCCCTATAAATGATACGCAACCTCACCCTCTAGATAGTCACAGAAGCTGGGTGCAACATCAACCCTTGGAGCCCACCAGACAGAGATGGTGCACATGAATGGACGACTAGCTTTATCTGCACCAGGAGAACCCCACTGCCCAAAATGTCTGGTTAGTTGTGGATTGGACACATATGCCTGTTTCACAGATCAGTTTGCTCAGTATGTAATTCTGTTTTATGGAATTTGAGGTGAAAATGTTGTGGACCCTCCTCCTATCATGGATCAAAGGTCAAATTCTCCTTACCCCTTGGTTTTGGACTGGAGTTGACTGGCTGCGTACAGTCCACCATGCTCTTGCCACTCTGTACCTTGGAGCACGTCCACTTTTGCTTTCCCCCGTATTACTGTCTGTAGAAGGTTCATTTACAGCCTCACTTCATCTGGATTATGAGTATGTTCTTAGGTGTTTTGGATTCCAATCTTATCATATTCTCTTCCCTATGGTTGTGCTTCTCTTTTTTTCGCCTATATCTGCGACACCTCTTTGCATAGTCAGTGAAGAGTATAGCTGGTACAGAAGTGGTGTGGTCTCCCAAGGATGATTCTTTATTACGAGGATTATTAGTATAGGGTAATTTTTGGATACTTTTGAAGGGTGTTGCTTTATATATCCTTCACACTGGTCCCTCTACCTATTCGATGTGGGATTCTAGCTATATATTTGAGAAGAGGTAATGTACCGTATCAGAAGTTATAATTTTTCTATACTGAAAATATATTTCCAATAGGTACTTACCTCCTCTCACATTTCCCACCCTTCCTTCCCCACTGTAAACCAATGCTTCCTTTTCTGCCTAAGCTCGAAATGATAGTTTGATAAGATTGGACAGAGGGAGCCACATGCATCAGGAGGTTGTGTCGCACTACTGTTGATGGAAGGTTGTCACATGACGATTTGCATGCGAGATGCAGTGGAACCACTATAATCATGAGTAAGTGTGAGTGCAAGGCAAAAAAAATTCCAATAGAGGGCAGCACTGAACAAGAATAGCTATACATGTGATTGCAGGAAAGTATCTATTGGAAATGTATTTTCAGTATAGAAAAATTATAACTTTTGACCTTGCATCTTAAAATCCATTGGAAATTAAGGGTTTCTTTTTGTTTATATTGTCTATCAAGTTGTAGATAATGTGGCTGACTTCTACCTAGTTGCCAAACAGACTACTGTCCTATCAGGATTCAGATCCTTTCTGGGTATATACAGAAAGTTAATGCAATTTATAGACTATTGCTATGCTGAAACAACCTTGGTTGGTCAATACTGGTTATTAAAGTTCTGGGGGCCTTAAAATAGCATTTATATTTTGCTTATTAGAAATAGTAGTCATTGATTGATGCATTATTATTCATACTATGTATTTAATTGTTATTAATATTATTATTACTTGTTTTTTACTGTATCTAGGCCTAGACCTAGATTAACATCATTATCAAAAAAACAATGTAGGTGTCCTAATCTCAATTGAGAAAACCTAGATAAAAGTCTTAGCATAATTGACTGAGACTTAAAAGTTAAGAGATATAAGCTATATGTATAGTTCTATGGATTTACTCAATCCAAGCACAGTATATAAAGAGAAAAGTTTTAGCAGGAGATGGGCACCCAAAAATCTCATAGCTCGTAAAAAATTTGGGTGGCACTGCATTTGGTGACCTGTTAGTTGACTTTTGATTCACAGTAGCAAAGAAATAATTTATATATATTTAGAACTGTTATTATATTGCCCAGTTTGCCCTTGATGAAGAAAGGTCCACCTTTTGAAAGAACCCAGATTATAGGGTTGTGTATTTTTGTCCTTAATTGATTTATTGACCCTACGTTTCCTAACATTATGAGCTATTAAGTTATTGTCATTGAAATAAAATGTTTTTTAGACATCTAACAAAAAACAATGAAACACACAAGGTACTTTTAGATAGGTTTGTTTCCATGAAAAAATGATATTGTTGATTTCAAAGCTTGTATCGTGTACGTGTGTTTATATACAAATACATATCTTTGTTGTGTGTTATGTAATTATCAATGTATATCTTAATATTCTTGAAAAAGTTGCTGCATTGATATGAAAATGTATGGATGCTTATAATCAAAAAGTATCAAAGCTGTAATAAAACTTCAGACTTCTTATCAAAAAATATGAAGGGTTGGTCTTCATGTCCAGATGTAATGGAGTTAACAGTTGTTCAGGAGATAAGATTGATTTAATCGGATACATTTTGTTCAAAATTATGCTTTGAAATTTATTATTATTTAAGTGTTTCGTGTACAACTACGTGTTGTACAATAATGGAGACATATTTCACTAACTTTTGTGTTAAATAACAGACTTGCATGTTTATTTTTCTGACAATTTTTAATGCATAGGTTAATTTCAATGAGCCACTCTCCACCTTACAAAGACTCACAGAAGAATACGAGTATTCTGAGCTGTTAGATAAGGCTGCTAAAATGGAAGATACTTATGAGCAAATGGCTTATGTTGCTGCCTATACTATTTCATCGTACGCCACCACGAGCAACAGATCTGGCAAGCCCTTTAATCCACTCCTAGGCGAAACGTTTGAATGTGATCGAACAGATGACTATGGTTGGAGGTGCATTTCCGAGCAGGTATGGTACCCAGCTTAAACCTGTGTTTTTCTTAGTCACATGAGACATGCGTGGAGTAATTGTTAATTTTCCTTTTTGTGACCCTCTGTCCGTAATTGGCATGCCTGTCAGGCATTATTGAAACAGTTGCTATTTTTATCTTTCATATTTGTCATATGCTTGATATTTTGTAATAGAATACTAAAAAAAAAAACATGGATGGAATTTGAACTAAGAACGTATAAACAGTGCTGTATCAGTACATTCAGTCTAGGCATACATGTACATTGCACATGAGCTTATATTCAAGTAATGAAGATAAAATTTTATATCTGTGATCGCTCGTGTGTCAACAGGACCGAAGTTTAAGTAGTTTTATTTAAAGGTTTCTTTTAAAGTATATAATATAAAACATTGAATTGTAATGTACATGATAATACTAATTTCAGTAGAATATATTGATAGTAAAGTTGTTTAATTAAATTTTGAATGTAACTCAGTGAAACTTTGTGACTTGCACAGAAAGGAGTTTAAAGAGTGTAATGAAAGTGAAAGGGTTAAATATTAGTGTCAACTTTGAGTAGGTTGCAGGGTGTAACTTTTATGATCTTAAAGCTCAATATAAAGCTTGAATAGATTGTTGGGCACAACTTTTGGGAACGTAAAGTTTAATATCAAGATTGAGAAGGCTTTTGGGCATAACTTTTGATCTTAAACCATAATAAAACACACTTTTTCTTAACTTTCTATGCATCAAAATGATGCGAGCAGGGTTTGCTATACAGTAGTAATGTATATGTTGTATACAGCAGTAATGTATATGTTGACAAATGTATAAATTACATGATTTATGACAGTAGTTTTTTGGAACCTATTTTTCAAGGACTTTTCAGGATCTCTCCCAGAAAATCATTCATTTTCCAAAACTTATATTTCATTAAGTGACGTTCACATACTTTAAGGACCAGTCAACATATACATTACTGCTGAATCATATTTCATTTTCACATCTCTGTATTACGTATTCAGTGGAGTAGTACCAGTTACTGCAGGTTATGTTATTGTATTTCTTTCAGCTCACTACAAAGAACTAATTCCTGTTCCAGCAGCACATACTATAAAATCACAAATTTCCCCAATAAACTACATCCACAGTGTGTTAAAATCACAACTTTCCCCAATAAACTACATCCACAGTGTGTTAAAATCACAAATTTCCCCAATAAACTACATCCACAATGTGTGTATTAAAATCACAAATTTCCCCAATAAACTACATCCACTGTGTTAAAATCACAAACTTCCCCAATAAACTACATCCACAGTGTGTTAAAATCACAAATTTCCCCAATAAACTACATCCACAGTGTATTCACACATGAATAAACAGGTGCATGGGAGAACAATCAATGTGATATTATGTCTGTAAAAAAACTCCTAAAAGTTAATTTGTTTTTGCACAAACTTTGTATTTCTCCCCTACTTGTTTTACTAAAAAAAATTTAGAGAAAGAAATAGGCCCTCGTAAAAAGGAAATGCTAGGAAAATGTAAATTCAATCCTGCAAGGCAGGAGATGGACTTGTATGACAGTTGGCTTTTACCAACCACAATAATATTAACTGCAAAATAACTATGAAAACTTTAAACAAACAATACAAAAGGTGCTGTATGGGATTTTGTTTCCAATAACTTGTAATGCAGTTGAAATAGCGAGACACATAGCATGGAAACTAGATGGGTAAGTTTTTGTTTTTCTTATTCTAATAACTGAACTGAAGATTAATTAGGCAAAGGAAGAACTGGGTGTATATGAAATGTTTCACATGAGGACTTTTGGAAAAATGTATTTCGCTTGGTCTGTCATTATTAATGTTACTCATAAGTATTGTATTTACAACATTGTGCACTTGGCAAAAATTTGGGGTAATTTATTATTATGTTGTGTCACCTAGTACTTTTTTTCTTCTTCCTCTGTTTTCCTAAGTTACAAACTGAATAAAAAAGACACTCCCATAATGTAAAATATAATAACTTAATGTCTGAGTTTTGGTAAAATTAAAAAACACAATATTTTTACTATTATCATTCATCTGCCTTGGATTATGCATACGATTACTTCTGCCACCGAAGATGGATGGAGGTTATGTTTTCTACCCTGTGTCAGCAAGGTTTCTCAAAGATGACTGAATGAACTTGGACAAAACTTGGTATGCACTTGGACTATGACCAACCTAGAAGTAATTAGTTTTTTGAGGGTCAAAGGTCAAGGTCAGAAAAATTCCCCAAAATCCCCATCTTTTAACATGGGTACTGATTTTTCATACTATTTTTGCTCTATAATTCAGTCAAAAAATGATCAGATTTTGATGAAACTTGGTGGACATGCATAGAACATTATTCTTCATTGTCCTGCCAAAAGTGGTTCATGTCCATTGATAACGACAGACACGTGGATTCATTTTCATATTTTTTGAGAGCTGAATATGATAAATGCTGTGAGGTAGAGGTATGTGCTCTACTGAGTGGTCCCCTCTAGTTTTAAGTTCTGTTCTTCTAGTTAGAATTAATTCCTGTAAATGATGGTTTTACGGTTACTTTAAATGACAGTACAAGTTTTAAAACAAATAAACAAAAGCCTTACCTCTTTCTAATGATTAAAAGTAGCTCTTTTAACCACCTGAAAACTATATAACAGTTTTTTCTAAATAATAAAAAGGCTCAGGTTTAGTAATGTGTACCAAGACTTAAGCTTAGACTACAGTTTGTAGTTCATGTTTTATATCTACTCAGTGCTTTGCTACAATAAAAATAGAAAATATTTCATTCCTGGATTAGCATATATATTCACATTTTAATTAATGTAATATATTAATGGAGTTCTCTTTTTTTTTTTTCCCCTTAAGAATCAAAAGGCATTACTTCATGAACAACAGAGAGCAATAGATGTCGAGCAGAAATATTGTGGATACTGAAAACCACAATAGATGGCGAGCAGAAATATTGTGGATACTGAAAACCACAATAGATGGTGAGCAGAAATATTGTGGATACTGAAAACCACAATAGATGTCGATCAGAAATATTGTGGATACTGAAAACCACAATAGATGGTGAGCAGAAATATTGTGGATACTGAAAACCACAATAGATGGCGAGCTGAAATATTGTGGATACTGAAAACCACAATAGATGGCAAGCTGAAATATTGTGGATATTGAAAACCATCACCTCCAACTACTACAAATGTTTAGAGGATAATTCTAAAATTTTCTAAATACTGTTTTCTGATAGTGCAATTGCTTGCTTTTATGACTGTGGGGAAAGAAAAACATCATAAATGGTTAATCATGGTCATGCCCCATATTTCTGTCGTCTTTTGTACAAAATACGTAAAAATGACAGTTATGTCTTAGTGTATGATGAGTCTTTAAATAAGAAATTGCAGCCAGAGCAAACTGATTTGCACATCCAATTCCTAGACAGTTTCAAAAACAGTGGATTCAGCTTTCAAGGGTCATGACACATCAGTAGATTGTCTCTCCTACTTCAGTGTGTTGACAGAAATTTTTAACGTGGAAAACTTTCATCAGATATCAATGGATTGACCAAACGTCAATCACAAGTTCCATTAAAATTTCACATCTAGTGCCTTGTGTGAAGCTACAGATAAAAAAAGGATTGTGGGCATTGGATCGTATACTTTACACAATATACACAATGCCTTCCGAGCTTCATTTAGTACCACCAGTTGGGACTTAGAAAGCACGTTACAGGCCCTCTATAGACTTTTTTTAAGGATAAACCTGCTGGATATGATAATTCTATGTCCATAACAGGCTCATCTGTACTCCCACTAAAATTTTGTACCTACTGGTGGGTAGAGAATATTCCTGTGGCAACAAGAGCCTTGGATTTACTACCTCATCTTATCACTTTTGTGAAGAAAAAAAAGTTGAAAGTAACAAGTTTCACCATCCCAAAGTGCAAAATGGGGGCAAGGAAGTGCATTGTTCATCTGCTGAAGAAGTTATTGGATAAGACTCCCATTAAAGTCAGTTTTGTGCAACGTGCTTCTTGCCTCAGTCCACCTAAAATGGCAAAGGTTCCTGAAGACTGTGAGAAGAAATTGAAAGGAATGCTGTCATTCTTTGTTGGGTTAAAGTGCTTACCAGAACAAAAGTGTGATGATGTATAAAAGCAATTCAAGCACTTTTTTGTAAGATGAAGTCACCAGCCAGCATAGTCGCTTCCTTGATTATGACAGTCATCCCAGTGGGAAAGCAGCACGTGATACCTTTTTTGCTGAACAGCTGGAAGGAAAAGAAAAGTATCTATCACTGTAGGTTATTATCAAACTGTTGTTGGTACTTTCGCATTGACTACTGAAGAAAGAGGTTTTACTGTAAACTTATATTTCCCTGTGGTTAACAAGAAGGGGGTCACATACATCTGTTTGAGTGTGCTCCAGGATGCAGTCACAAAAGCTGGAGGAATAAGAAAAATACAGATTACCCCAAACACGATTCTGTATTACAAGTCTGCTAAGTGAAAATATGAACAATACTTAGTCACTCAACAAGAGTTGCAAAAAAGAAGAAATGAAAAGATAACACGAGCAAGAATTCATGGAACTGAATGAGGAGAAGAGAATGCTGGAGAAAGACATTGAGCATCTACAGGAGGAAATAGAAAAAGCTGAAGAAGCATAAAAAATCTTCAAAACCAAAAGAATGGATCCTTAAATTTAACTGTTTCGGTAAATCTCTGAAACAAAAGAAATCTGAGTTAGGCCATGTGATGAGCAAGATAAAAAAAAAAAAATCAAAATGAACTGTTTCAGAAAAATATCTTTTTTTTTTTTTTTATC
>NW_013670918.1:40512-43629 GCF_000517525.1 Limulus polyphemus | reverse complement strand
ATTTTTTTGTCATTTTTCATAACATCTGCTCTCACATGTTTTTACATTCATAATTCATACAAAGGATGGGTACTTCAGCTTGTATTATATAGTACTAAATGTCATGGAAAATAAAATTTGTTTAATTAAAATTAATGTACTTGAAAACCATATTTTGGTCCTTGAATGTCATTTACCATACCCTTTATGAACTCTGTACAAGTCCATAACTTTTGGTTACAGGGTATCTTATGACATGCGAGTCTAATGAAAATGCCTTCAATATTGTAATGAATTCCACTGATTGCTGCTGGTGTTTCCTGAGTATTTTATGTAGAAAATAAGTAATATCACTTAATTTTTCTGATCAGTTATTTACACTAACTGTTTCAACAGGCAGAAACGTACAATTAGACAACTTGATGCAGTAAGTTATGCTTATGTTATTATGGAGAGTGTAAAAAAAAAAACGTTGTATCAATAGCTTTTAGATTAGTTGAAGTATGAAGAGATAGCAAGATGTTTGGATAAATTTATTTGCATTTATTACTTGATTCCAGCACAATATGACATCAAACTTCTGATGCTCTGAACGAGCGAATGAATGTGGTTAGAAATTGTAGTTAGTCCTTTTACAAACAATGTAACAATAATGAAGAGACATCTAATCTAATTTCTTGCAATAAATATCCTGAAAGAACTCGAGACATTTATTTAAAACTCATCTAAACACACCAGTCTTTCAGAAATTTTGAAATTATAGGTTATTTCAAAGTGAGTAAGCAAAATGTATGTATGGTAATGATGTTGTGTTACTAAGAAAAGTGTTTTGTTGCAAATCATTATAACTAGGTTAGCCATCATCCACCAATGTTGGCCCAGTACTGTGAAGGTCGAGGATGGACGTGTTGGCAAGAATTTAGTATGTCTAGTAAATTCAGAGGAAAATATCTACAAATTATCCCCCTCGGCATCGCTCATCTAGAGTTCACGAGTACAGGACATCACTACACCTGGCGGAAAGTGACCACTACCGTCCACAATATCATTGTGGGCAAGTTGTGGGTGGATCACCATGGTGAGATGGACATTGTAAACCACACTACTGGTGATAAATGCCACCTAAAATTTATCCCATACAGTTACTTCTCTCGTGAAACACCGAGGAAGGTTAGTATATGTGTGTGTATGGTTATGTCAGAAAAGATGCTTCATTACAGTTACTTCTCTCATGAAACACCGAGGAAGGTTAGTGTGTGTTTGTGTGTGTATAGTTATGTCAGAAAAGATGCTTCATTACAGTTACTTCTCTCGTGAAACATCAAGGAAGGTTAGTGTGTGTTTGTGTGTGTATGGTTATGTCAGAAAAGATGCTTCATTACAGTTACTTCTCTCGTGAAACATCGATGAAGGTTAGTGTGTGTATGGTTATGTCAGAAAAGATGCTTCATTACAGTTAAATAACGAGTAGAGAGTGAAATTATGTACTTTAGAAGCTGTTTTTTAATGGTTTATTTTTTTTATATAAATGCAATTTTGAATCATTCTTGATTGTCAGTGGTTGCATCTGTTTCTTTCTCAAATTTGAATTGTCAAAAAAGTAAGTTACCAACAATCTGTTTTCTTAAAATCAGGCCTTTCATGTCTAGTTTCTCAACTTGTGTGTTTGTTTACATTCACGATGTCAACCGTTTTTCTGGCCCTTTTATGAAACATTAAATGGGATATTAGTAGCAGCTCTTACTGTAAACCAAATATTTTATTTTATCTATTAGGTGACTGGTGTAGTCACAGATAAGGAAGGTAGAGCTAATTGGGTACTTCAAGGAACTTGGGATCATAAAATTGAAGGAGCCAGAGTCGTTGGGAGTCATGGATCTGTGAAAGGAAAACCTTTACTAGAGACTTCGACTCCTAAAGTCTTGTGGAAGAGAGTTATGCCTCCGTAAGTGGTTTGAAGAAAAGATCCTTACCTTTTTGTTATATAGCCGTGGTTGTAATATTTTTATAAATCTTTTTTAATTTATTGAATAGATAAAATATAATTCTTCTTTAGAAATGTTGATACTTGAACATGTTAAATTTCTTTGCAGCAATCAATAAATTATTATTACTTTCCATATATATCTCAAAATGGAAAGTGAAAGTTTACTGCTGTTTAGCATTTTAAATCTTTGAAGTTTCCACTGACCTTATTCTCACTTATCTGAAAGTTTATAACGATTTCCAAGCACATTTGCGGGTAACGTGAAAATGTGTTAAAGTATTATTTCCATGTTAGGCGTGAATATGAGAAAATGTACAACTTCACTGTGCTTGCGTGTCAGCTGAATGAGCCAGAAGAGGGCATAGCTCCCACTGATAGCAGACTTCGGCCCGATCAGAGACTCATGGAAGAAGGAATCTGGGATGAAGCAAACCAAATTAAAGTATTGTTGGAAGAAAAGCAGCGAGCTGCTCGTCGGAAGCGAGAACAAGAAGCAGAGCTTTCAGCTGCTGAAGGTAACTTATGTTTTATGCGGTTTCGTGACAAGAAACTTTTTAAGCTAGTGTACCATTGTTAACACACTTCTAATTAAAGTACTCTAACAATCGATATTTTTAACTACACAATTTAAAAGTTGATTATTTGAATGTTTTAATTCATTCCTTATACAAATAACTTGAATTTTTAACTACTTCTGTCGTGTAAACTACTGAAGTTTCAGTTAATATCTTTGCTAATATACTTTACTTCTGTCATTATTAACGTACTTCTGTCACTGTAAACTAGTGAAGTTTCAGTTAATGTCTTTGCTAATATACTTTCCTTCTGTCATTATTAACATACTTCTGTCACTGTAAACTAGTGAAGTTTTCAGTTAATGTCTTTGCTAATATACTTTACTTCTGTCGTGTAAACTACTGAAGTTTCAGTTAATGTCTTTGCTAATATACTTTACTTCTGTCATTGTTAACATACTTCTGTCGTGTAAACTACTGAAGTTTCAGTTAATGTCTTTGCTAATATACTTTACTTCTGTCATTGTTAACATACTTCTGTCGTGTAAACTACTGAAGTTTCAGTTAATATCTTTGCTAATATACTTTACTTCTGTCATTGTTAACATACTTCTGTCACTGTAAACTAGTGAAGTT
>NW_013670918.1:38072-40149 GCF_000517525.1 Limulus polyphemus | reverse complement strand
CGGAGGTCAGATGATGAAATTAAATACTTCGTGCTCATATTTACTGTTTAGTTTTGTTTACATTTGCTCCTAAAAGAAATTGGTTCATTAGGATGATTCTCTTTGGTTTCATATCTGAACAAAAAGAAAACAGTGGAAACCAGTGTTTACATTATAAAATAATATTAGTTTTTTTTTGTACCCTCTCTCTCTCTCCCTAGGACGTCCATACCTTGGCTACGAGCCCATTTGGTTTCGGAAACAAACTGACCCCATAACTGGAAATCCAGTTCATATTTACCAGGGAAAGTATTGGGAAAGTAAAGCAAAGCAAGACTGGAATGCCTGCCAAGATATATTCCTCTGATTGTCAGTTATTTACAGATATCCTTTCCATGATTAAGGATAATTTCAAACTTCTAATGCCACAGCACTGTAGTCTCCCTCCCCTTTCCCCCAATCCTTCAGCTACAGATTGGACCTTGAAGGCATGTGGTGATGAAATTTGGAAAGCAAACCTGTGGCATCAGAATCAACATTAGACGCAAACCAATGGTTTTATTCATGTGGGAAAGCCTGCATTTCTTTGGAGGGATCTCGAAAATAAGTTGTTGGATAAAATAATATATATATATGTAGACTTTATATATATAGCAAACCAATGGTTTGTGCTCAAAATTGCTTATAGATATATATATATATCTATAACTTTTTTTAAATTTAAGGTGCTGGGTAAAACGAATTACACCTTACATTTGTCATCATAATGATAGTGAGGTGTGAAGAAAGCTTGTTATGAAATACATCCGTTTGCATTGGAATAATGCAGAATGTTACTGTAGTTGTACTGTAGTGTTTAATGAGTTTGGTCTGTTCTAGTGACCAATGGCATTTAGTTTTAATTCTAATGAACATTTCTTCACTTTTATATTTACTTGTTCAGGTTTAAGTTTTCTTCTGGTCTGCTGAAAAAAAAAACATATCACTCGGGTATCAAGGTTCGAAACATCTTGGTTTCCTTGAAAAGATTGAACACATATATATATATATATATGAATACATATTTAGCTGAAATACAAATTACAGAAGCTCTGTATGTTTAGTAATTGCTAAAATCTAATAAAAGTGTTGAGATTATGCACTCTGTCTAGTTTAGTTTTATAACTTTATCACACTCCTGTTGATATTGTGAATGTAAATGTAAGGTAGTAGTTTCAAGATGTTTTAAGTTCCTCACCAGTTTATATGAGAATTGTAATTTTTTTTAACATGTTCAGGAGTGCTACGTTATATGCTGCTCAGGAAATTTTTTTTGATATCCGTCAAGCTGAAGTTGTGAAACTGAGAGATTCGTGTAGGTTTATCTGAATTGGTGATACAGACTTAAGTAAAAAGTGCTTCTTCTTGAAATAGTGAGTTGTTTGTTTTGTGTCTGAACATAAATGACCTCAAAATACTGTTCTTGCTTCTGTTAAGATTAGTTGAGTAACAAAATATGGCTTGGAAGAACTCTGGGTATTTGACTATAAAATCAGTTTCAAGAGCAAAAAACAATTGAAAGCATTTTTGTTGATTTATCATAAAACTTGTTTGTAAAGAAATAATGACCTATAATTACTACAACTTTGTTTAAGACCAGTAAGTAAAACAACAGCTTTCTAATAAGGTGTCTTTTCATTGTATGAATGTTTGACTTAAAATATTGTTGTTACTTCTTAAAAATATCCTCATAAACTTATGTAAAACCTTGTTATATGAAAATTGTGTCGAGCCACAGTTAGTATCTTGAATTATCCATTATAATACTGCTTTGTATAAATCTTCCTTCTCTTCCTGTATATTTGATAACAACCAAAGTTGTTTTATTTTCTCTTTTGTAATTTCAGTGTTCTTTGTCCGTTCCTAATATTTTAGGATTCATTTTGCTAGAATATTTTAAAAGAAGTTAATATTTTAAACACTTACCTAATTGGAATGTTTTTATTGTTGAAGTCTGAAGATTTCAAACTTTTTTTTTTTTATTAAATATTCAACATACTTTTGAAAGGACTGAAAATGTTTTTTTATTTTTTGGTTGCAGCTCACCCTTGTACTGGTG
>NW_013670918.1:28891-37449 GCF_000517525.1 Limulus polyphemus | reverse complement strand
GCATTAACTGCTCCTAAAACAATTCCCAGTTCTCAGTATAATTAATTGTTTTTGAAATATTAGTATTAAACACGCATTAACTGCTCCTAAAACAATTCCCAGTTCTCAGTATAATTAATTGTTTTTGAAATATTAGTATTAAACACGCATTAACTGCTCCTAAAACAATCCCCAGTTCTCAGTATAATTAATTGTTTTTGAAATATTAGAGTTAAACACTCATTAACTGCTCCTAAAACAATTCCCAGTTCTCGGTATAATTAATTGTTTTTTGTTTAACACTAATATTTCTGCATTAACTGCAGGAAAACTCCTGTTCATTATGAGTGAGGGCATATGACATGCTTTGTTTATTTAGTTCACTGGCTATTAAGACCAACTATCAAAACCACTTGAAATAAAGATATAATGATGAAAGTATTTAATACAACAATAATAATAATAATAATACAATTAATAAAATTTAAAAAATGCACTGCCAGAAAAGGGTGGGATTGTAATGCCAGTAAATTTTGCATCACAAATGATTGACATAGTTTTTGGTAAATTGTTCCAAATACGGTCATTTTTAGTGTAACCGTGTTTTGTGACATTCTGATGAATGATGAATGTTTGCATAAGTGTATTCAAATTGAAATTAGGTTGTTAATCAGTATCTTTCAATCTTTTTATATGTTGATTCTGACTTTGTTTTGTTTTGTTTTTAAAATCTGGTAATTATATGTAATTTGGTTTCCCTATGAGCAGTTTTAATGATTTTGAGAGCTAGGTTGAAAATGTGTTTAGGTAATTGTACAACAAGTAATCAGATTAGTTTATTTAAAGAACTGAATAAGCTAAATAACCAAATCAGTTTTTCACAGTGATAAGACTGAATAACCAAATCAGTTAACAAAAACGTTAGAATTAATGAATCAGAAAAGTATATCTTCATAATTAGATCAGTTATTGTGATGTACTTATTACTGAGAACTTTCTCAACTTTTTTATTAAAACAAAGTACCCAGACAGTTAATAATTTAAATAAACCAATTGGGTTGTAGAAACGAATAACAAAGTAACTTAATCCATTTATTAAAGGAGCTACATTAGTCAAACGAATATATATATATATGTATATATATATATTTTACTGATAGAAATCTTGGGATGTTGGAACAATTACAGCGATAAATCATTATTTAATAACTGGAAACAGTCACAGGTAAGACTTAGCATCGTCAAAAGAAAATATTTTTATTGTTAATAGTTTGCTTTTGTAGAAGGTTTAATTTGGTATTTTTTTATATTTCACTGAATGGTTTATTTTCGCATAAAAGAAACCTTCAGTAAGACAAGGTGAGTCCTGATTTTTTCCCTGGTGTTGCGAAGCGGGTGTGGAATATTGAAAATCTGCTGACATAAGATGTTAAAGCGTAATAGAAGACATTGGTTACCTGGCATGATGTCATGATATAAAGGTCAATCAAATGTTATCCCTGAAACTATCAATCTGACGTAAAAATGCATTGGTACAAAAGTTATAATATTACCCCAGAAAAAAACTGTTTTCCTTGTGTGTTTTTTTTATAAATTTGCATAATTCTCTAAATTAAAAGCATTTAGCTTTAATGCAAGGTAACTTATGAAGATTTATGCGTATCAGAGGTAGTATTTAGATGACCTTGGTTTGACCTTCTTATCATGAAATTGTGTCAGCTAACATATGGCCACCATATTCCACATCTGCTTCTCAACAGTTGGGAAAATAGGGACTTTTTTTAATCACCCTATTGTTTAATGAATGATCAACTTTGTGTATAGACATGTTATCAGTTGTAAGTAATGGTTCCTTTTTTTTTATTCTATCAAATTATTTCGATTCATTAGAAAAAAACATAGAAAATAAATTCTCTGTTATGAATAGATAATACTATTTTTTTCACTCCATTATTTTAATGTCACTGAATGGATCAGAATGAGTTTTAAAACATGAATCAACCATACAAATACTTATGTTAGAGATGTTGGTTTCTGATAAAACAGACTGGTTTTTAAAAAGGGTATGTGCTAAAAATTTGTGTATCTCTTTAAACTGTCAAATATCTATACTAGTGAACAGATGTTCTGTATTGGTTCTTTAGTCTACCATTAACACTTTCAAGAAATGTAACTTTTACAACCTTTTTTTGTTGCTTTTGTATTGAGTAGAAAATTACAATTAAAACAATTCAGAAACAGTGTTATTAGTAAACACTTCCATTTTACCTTTTTATTTTTTTTTCATGGATCTACTGCTATAAGCTAATGCTGTAAATAATACATTGAAGAACTTTGCCTTAATTTTTTAAAAACGTTATTTTATGTGGATTTATCAGTGTGAGCAACAGGAAAATAGACTGGCCTGAGTAATAAAACAGTTTTGAACTAGAGAAACTTGTGAAGTCTCACCATTCTAACAGATCTTGGGTTTGGTAATATTACAAAATAAAACATATGAAAAATACAATCTGACTAAGGCTAGCTTTCTCACAACTAAAACCTACCTATACAGCTTAGAAATGGTTTACACTCCCAGTTATGTAACTTACCTATGTAATAGAAAAGATTACTCTCCTACAACCAGAACTTCCCTGTACAATATGACAGATAAATTACCCTCCTACAACCAGAACATCCCTGTACAATATGACAGATAACTTACCCTTGTACAACCAGAACTTCCCTGTACAATATGACAGATAACTTACCCTCCCACAACCAGAACTTACCTGTACAATATGACAGATAAGTTACTTTCCCACAACCAGAACTTCCCTGTACAATATGACAGATAACTTACCCTCCCACAACTAGAACTTCCCTGTACAATATGACGGATAAGTTACTTTTCCACAACCAGAACTTCCCTGTACAATATGACAGATAAGTTACTCTCCCACAACCAGAACTTCCCTATACAATATGACAGATAAATTACTCTCCCACAACTAGAACTTCCCTGTACAATATGACAGATAAGTTACTCACCCACAACCAGAACTTCCCTGTACAATATGACAGATAAGTTACTTTCAAACAACCAGAATTTCCCTGTACAATATGACAAATAAGTTACCCTCCCACAACTAGAACTTCCCTGTACAATATGACAGATAAGTTACTCACCCACAACCAGAACTTCCCTGTACAATATGACAGATAAGTTACTTACCCACAACCAGAATTTCCCTGTACAACATGACAGAGAACTTACCCTCCCACAACCAGAACTTCCCTGTACAATAGGATATACTAACTGTTTAGATTAGGGAAACAATCATATTCAGCAACTTTTTCTTCTGTTCACTAGTTTCCCAAGTGATTGCGAGCCTTGAAAAAGAAATATTTACAGGAAAATACTTTTAAAAAGTTAAAAAATAAGTAAATAGCGCAGAGAATCAACAACAACGAAAAAGTATATTTTAAAATATCCAGGAACTCTGGAGTTTTTCAAGTTGTGAAACTTCTTTCTTCTAAAGCCGTTGAATTTCTGGGTCTTTTACAATTTATTCTCCCGGTAGAGGTCTAATTTATGATTATAGTCACAAGTTCACACTTGTCAACTTTCAAGCATTACTCACGTTCGAAATATTTTCTCCAAGTTTTTCCGACATTTTTGATGAAATCATAAAATTTCACGATTGAACTGTTGAAGAAAGCAAATAATGCTATACTATAATACAACATTGTTTTTTTGCAAGAGTTCAATTTCATATATATATGTGGCATAAGACCGTAGATGTTTCTTCTTGTATTATTTATTCTTTGCTCCTAATATGTTTCACATAATACATAGTCAAGAAAGCCATTAAGTGGACTTTGTTGGAAATTACTTTTATTCCTTTGTCATTTTTTAAGTTGGTAATACCTGTTACCATCTGTAAGAGCATTGCTTACAGCGACCTTATATCTTGAGTAGTTGTATAGATAATATCCAGAGGTTACGGCCTCGTCTATGTGTAATGAGTATGACCAGTCCCGTGGAAGGGTATGTCGCGCTGGATGAATACAATTTGTTTTTTCGAAGCTAGAAACCTTGAAGTTAATTAGTCAGAGAGGTGGGGAATTCTGTTTTAGAAACAGCTGAAGGAAACTACTGTGAAACATCATGTAAGTAACTAGATACACAATGTTGTTCTTCACTGAATATAGAGGCTGTTTGCAATGTGTATTACGTGTTTTATCCAGCCTATTCCCAGCTGTGGACACAGCAGATAGCCCAATTTTCTGTAATACCATATTTCGATCAAACCTCCTGTTTGGCAGACTTATCCAATATAGCTTTTAATTTAATTCAACTAATCTGAATATACGACGCGTATGAGTATGTTAATTTTCTTGAATAAGGATTCCAAGCACCTGTTACATTTGTATTTTATTTTTAATTCAAAAATATGGAAACTTGACCATCGCTGAGAGTGATTACAGCTGACAAAATCTCACTCATTGGCATCGCCCACAGATTGACAGGTCTGCAACTTGATTATCGTAGTAAAAGAAGCCTAAGTTATCAATGTTTAAAGGTACTAGAACTCAATCATACAGAAGAACAGTGGGACCTGATTATAGAAACAGCAGCGTTATTTACAAAACTTCTGCACTCCCACAGTACGAGTCACATGATGCTGTAAAAAAAGAAACCACTACCTATGTCGGACATTCACAAATCATAATTCGTAAATT
The DNA here is from genome assembly GCF_000517525.1 of Limulus polyphemus. Taxonomy (NCBI): domain Eukaryota; kingdom Metazoa; phylum Arthropoda; class Merostomata; order Xiphosura; family Limulidae; genus Limulus; species Limulus polyphemus. Next base: position 32,745 of record NW_013670918.1, on the reverse strand, counting down.
GTAGGCCTATAAAACTTATTGCATAAAGACGTTTTCACTGAGTGGTATAAAGAAGTTCTTTTTTGGCATAAGGTAGGTGTCTGTTGTTTATTTCTACTAGTTTTAATTATTCACTGTAAGCAGGTGTGTACAAAGATTATAACCAACAGTATATCTTTGTCGTGCCACCTAGATATAAAAAATTCTGGCCTTTAGCTAATTGTAGAATGTACAGAAAACAGAACCAAAAATTAAAATTCCAGGTAGACCCCCTATACAGAATGGGTTATCCTATTCTGTGCCCTTTGATTACTACTACTTTGGTTGTTTTGCAGCTTAATTTCTATTAATAATAGGTTAGGGTTCCTTTTCACAATAATTTCCACTTTATTCGCTGATTATGATCCAGGGCTGAAACCAGCTGAGGGTCAGCCAACTGTCTGTGCATACCAGCCACGTTGGTTTCCAGTGAACATACCGACCTTCTCAATGCATATGCGATACAATAGTAAGTGCCATAAACGGAGGGAGTGAAGCAAATGCTTTGCTTGTGGAAAGGTGGGTTACTTTCAGGTCAACTTCCTCTACCTTTCTGAGTAGCCAGTAAATTTAGCTACCAGTATCGACCACTAAGACATTAAGTTTTCAATTGCAAACAGCAAGTAGTGAATACTGCAGCTATAGATTCAGAAAACTAGAGAATCACAAGTCGGATCTGGCTACTGACGTGGAGAGTGTAATGAAAAACTTGCACCCAAAAGTGTGTGGTGTCAGCTCAGATCTTTCAGGGCTGAGTGGGTTCAAGGGTTGTGATGTCTATGTGACGTGTAAATGATTTTTGGAAACCAGAAAGAGTTAATTCTTTACCAGTGTAATTTTAAAGTTTATTTGCTGTAAATTTCAAATTAATATTTGGATTGGGATAAACCTAATGTAGGGAAGACAGGAAAGAGAAATTTGAATATGCTGTGTGTTTCTATCTTTTTTTACTATTATTTATTCTGCACATGTGCAGGTTTCAAATAATATTTAGTCGAAAATACCATTAAGTTGATCTTGTTTCAAGTTCCTTGGCTTATTTGCTATTCTCGAAGTAGGTAACGTCTATTGCCATCGTTGGAGAACATTGCTTAATGTGATCTTGTTGTATGAATGTTTAGTTTAGTGTCCTCAAATGGAAGTTCAGGTGATATCTAGAGGTTATGGCCTCTCCTGGCACTTCTTCAGCATGCGTTTTAAGACTGTTGACTCTCTTACAAAGTCCATTAGATCGGGAGTTGTATGGAGTGGTAACCAGTGTGCACACCTCCTGTATCAGTTCTGAGGCAAACTGGATCCCTCTATCACTCTAGTCTTCCTTTGGAAAGCCTATTCTGCAGAACGCTTCCAAGAGAGCTTCTGCTACTCTCTCCATCTCTATCTTTGGCAATGCTATGCCTTCACAAAGTCGACTACAATCAGCACGTACTAGTTGCTCTTGTCAGATACAGGTGCTAGTGGTCTGATCAAGTCCACAGCTACACTGTTGAATGACTGTTCTATGAGAGGCATCTCACCCAGTGACACCTTGGGTACCTTCCCTCTAGGCAATGTCCTTTGGCAAATGTCACATGACCTTCATAATCTGGCCACATCTCTGATGACCTCTGACCAATGGAAGTTCCTGGCGATTCTGTCTGGCATTTTCTTTGCTCCTAAGCATCTGCTCATAATCGTCTCATTAGCCAACTTCAACACTTGAGTCTGGTATTCTGTGTGGTACTATGATATGTTTAACTTCTCCAGTAGAACTGCCTTGATAGCTCTAGTACAGCACTCCCTTCTAGTCCTCTCTTCTGTAAATCCATTTCCCCTTGATCTTGTGCTCGAATTTCTCCCAAGAACTGTCCCAAAGTTTTTGCAGTGAAGGGTCTTTCTTCTGTGCTTCCTTCAAGTCCTGAAGACCAACATTCAGGATGTCAGCTTTTGAGACTTCCATGGGCTTGATGTCTTTTTTCCTTTGCTTTTCTTGAGCTCTTTGTGGTGACTGCAGATGCCTCATCAGTCTCTTTTCTGTCTGGTTCCTCCAAGCTTTTAATTCTTGGTGTACTGCCAATCACCAAGTCATAGATGGGTGCCTTCATACATATGGCCTCAAAATATCCCACATAGTATAGAGTGCCCACCTTTATTCTTGCTATGGGAAATATTCTCACTGTCTCATCAATTAACACACACAGATGTACTTTCCCTGTCATCTGGCCATCAGATACTAGACTGGTTCTCACTGTTGCACCCAGTATTTCATAGGACTTTCACTTTCTTGTCTCCAATATAGCCTTCACCTACTGGCATATTGTGGTTTGTTGGCACCTCTCAATGTTTGTCACATGTTCTATTCACTACTGGCACTGTTGATCCATTTGATACTTTGAGCTAACCATCAATCATGCACTGTTTAATCATGGTGATAGCACTTCCTTCTTGTGGCAAATCTGACGAGTTGTATCGATTCTGTTACTTCTGGCAGCAGCATACGTGGTGAAAGTCACTCTTTTCTTGTTTCTTGCCAGCACCATATTTGTAGGCAGCTACAGCTGCTTTATGTTGAGATTTCTGCTGTTTCTTGTTGGTGAGAGACTTGCACTCACTCACTCACAATGTGCCCCATTTTATAAAAAGCATATCATCTCTTCTCCTTTTTCTCTGTCGACTTCTTGTCACCTTTGGTAGCATCCTGCTTCTGATCAGCCACCCCTGATTTCGACTTTGACTGGTTATCCTTCCATATGCTGTTGTGCCAGCTTAATTATCTTTTCCATGTCTCTCTTTTAGGAACAGTGATATGTCAGTGGAGCATGTGATCATAAACTGTTCACGTATTAATAGATTTGATAGTCCTTCAAAACTCTCTTCACACTTGGCCATGTCAGTCCACCTTGTGAAGTATCGTCATAGATGTGCCACAAACTGAAATACAGTTTTTCAGTGTCAAGTTTGTCTTATCTGAACTTCTGGCGAATTCCTTCCTTGCAAGGCCACTTAACCTATCATAGTCCATAGCATCTTCTGACGTCATGCCCATATACACTTGTACGTTTTTTTCTTGTAAGAAATGGCTGAGACAGACTGCCAGTCACCTTTGTCTGAGTTCTGAATTTGGTCGAATCTTTCATACCTCTCCAAGAAAGCATCCATGTCATCTTTCTGTTCATCACATTTGGGCAGTTGGGTCGGCTAACCCTGACCCATTGACATTCTTGGGTCCTTTCTCTTTCTGTTGGGTGAGCATGGCGATCTCAATTTGTGCTCTTATTCTCTCCCTCTCCTTTCTCTTCCTCTATTCCCTGCCGACGCTCTTCTCTCTGTAGGTTTGTTCTTGTTTAACAAACTCTCATAGATTGTCATCTTTGAGACCAAGTCAGTCGACATGTTTCTGTAGTGTAGTTGTGACACCTCTACAATATTTTTGCCACCACTACAGCTGTGCATATACAGGCCTATTTGCCGCTGTCGTTTACACCCACTTCTGCCACCGTTTACCACTATAGATTCTCGCTGGCTCACCACTATCAGGTTTTATGTTTGGGCTGGATTCTTTACAGTAGGTGTCTGTGACTTGTGGGTGATAAATTTTAACAATAATCAAACAGTGAACAGTCCACTTGTTTTAAACTAATATACAACTGGAAAAAAGTTAAGCACCCCCGTGTTTTTTTCAAGTGATTCAGATTCGACGTTCTTGTGATTGATTATAAATTACCATTCAATCTAAACGTGTTTATCAAATGAAATTATGCATTATTGGGCACAAGAAAACCAGATTATCACCGTAAAATGGACAGTTTTCACGCTTAAAATTATCTTTAATAAGTATTGTCAGTGAAAGCTCAAAA
>NW_013670918.1:26059-27965 GCF_000517525.1 Limulus polyphemus | reverse complement strand
TTAAATAATTGCTTCCTTTTCATCAAAGTACACACAGGCTGGTTCAATTACTTTAGAACGCAATTGAGAAGACGAATTATTCTTCTCTGCTCTATTATTAAAATACAATTTGTGATAATTTCACTTTAAAATCATCACTATAACTGTTGATTACCATACAAATGCATATTCAGTTTCACCTTGATATACCATAATGACTCGACAAACATGATACACTCTCCAAATATACCTCTTTTTCTTGCTATGCAACCGATAAATACATTTTAAGAACTTTTACAAGGTTCCTTGTTATCCATCACTTGGCAACAGATATATCATTTATATCTGCAAGTGTAACTGGTGTGCAAAGCTTTAATATAGTCTTTCTTAGTAAGGTTTGTAGTATATGAAAATTACAGCTTGAATAAATATTTATCATCAACTGAATTGCCCTCCCATTAAATATAAATCACCATATATACAACCTGAATTCTATAATGTGCTGATTGCACCATTTACATCGAAAACCAAAGATTTTTGTTAACAATGCATTATATTGAGTCTCCTTTACTTAAAAACAAACGCAATACAATTTTCCTCATTGAAATAACACATGGAACGACAAAAGACGGTCGTAAACGGCCCACTGGACAATCATATTGCATATACGATCTGATCCAAGGAATTGGGTTGACTGCAAATTGTATATCTATTCATCACTATTTTTAGGAAAATTAACATTGATTGTTTCAACAGGCATCTGCTAGCCCAAAATAATTTATATATCACAGTATGAGATTTAACAGAATGAAGTCCAAAGTCTGATAAAACTGTAAGGTGTTTATGTATGATACATTCTATGTCAGTTTGAATGTATTTATACACCTCGTTACCAGAAAGGTGTGAATGTTTCTCAAAACCGTGTCAGGATGTGGGCAGTTCATCGTGAAATATGTTACCAAGGTGGGGTTGGTGTTCCTTCAAGTAGTGAATTTCATGATGATGGGTTGCAATCACAGCCCACTCCCGTGGGACCCTTCAGTGTTAATATTGGGAGCCATGAAAATAGCAACGATGAAACTTATATGAAGATAAGATGGTGAGGACTATCTAGAACTGGAAGTTTCAGCCATGAGATGAAAAGATTGAAGTGTAATATCCTAGGGTTAAGTGAGATTAGGTGGATTGGTTCAGGGATTATTATGAGTGAAGTCTGTAAATATATGTACTTATGAGGAAATGAACATAACAAAAGAGAAAATAAGTAACTTTGATCTATGTATAGTGATGTTAGTCAAGTTTTCGAGAAAACACTTTGATTTAGCCACCATCAAAGTTTATACATTTATATCTAATAGTGCAGTTGAAGAAGTCGAAAGCTTTAATCAAGATATTGAGGAAGTCGAGCAGGCAATGAAATCAGAAGAATACCTAATAGTAATGGGTGATTTTGATGCAAAGGTGAATGAAGGTAGAAACGTGGTACTAGTTTTACCACATGACCTTGAAGAACAGAACGAAAGAAAAATAGTCTTGTACAGTTTCGTGAAGAGACGAGCTTAGTGATAAGCAGTACTTGGTTTAAACATCATCCTAGACATTTGAATATTTAGAGGCCACTATAAGGGAGGGGGACGGAATTGTGAGGAATCAGAAATACTACATCCTAGTTAACGTTTCAGAAACTAATACAATAGTTATAGGTTATCGAGGAGTAGGATGTGACTTTGATCACAATCTAATGATCAGAAAATAAAACTGAAACCGAAAAAGTTGAACGAAGAAACCTCGTGTAAGTCGAGTTGGAACTTAGAACAATTTAGAAAGAAACATAGCTAACGACTTTGTGATAGAGATTAAAACCAATTTTAAATATACACCTGGAAAAAAGTTAAGCACCCCCAAATATTTTTCAGCATTGCTTATT
>NW_013670918.1:22667-25059 GCF_000517525.1 Limulus polyphemus | reverse complement strand
AATCACAAGAACGTCGAATCTGAATCACTTGAAAAAAACACGGGGGTGCTTAACTTTTTTCCAGGTGTATACTAATAAAATAATACTGATGATCAGCGGCTTGAGTTCAAGGTGATGTTACATTAAGAAGATTGTGGTGAAGAGAAGAAGCAGAGGTAAAATCAAAGTCTGAGGTTTCAAGAAAGATGGGTATCAAGAGTTGGGCAAGAATATAGGGAAGACTACAAACAAGTCAAACTTTTCTGTAGGGAAGTAAATGATGGGTATCTGAAGAAGAAACGTACAGAAACTGAGGGATACGAGGAAACACATGAAATGTACAGAAGAATATTCTGTCTTCAAGTAGAACTATCTAAAGAAAGAAAAACTTTTGAAACTTATGAAGGACGAAGTATGTAGGAGAATTGTATAACGATATAAGGTAGGATGAACCAACTTAGTACGGCCCAGGAATTCTGGAAGGGGAGCCATTTGAAGTTTAAAAAAATGGAAAAGCTTGCGACATAGACGATATTACACAAAAATGTTAAGAAGAAATGAACATTTTAGGGATTTAATATTTTACTCTAATTTGTAAGTGAATGTATTGAGAAGGAGTAATGGCAACATAATTAAAATATTCTGTTTTGTGTCCATCCCTAAGAAACATTAATATACGACTATGGATATTGACTAAACAGAACTACCAACTTGATCAGCCACACCTGAGGAGTATCGATAAAGGTAATCGATAGAATTAAACATATAGTTGAGAATTAGTTGTCACGAGACCGAAAGGTCGAGGACCCGAGAGGATATATTCGGCTTTAGGACATCAGGGTAATAAACTGTAGATGTCTAAAGAAATCTTTATGCATGCTTCACATACATTGAGAAAGCTTTTGACAGGGTTAACCGCGAGAAGTTAATAGAGATTGACTAGCAGACTGAAGTATATAAAAGAGATTCCAGAATCTTGAAGAACTTATGTTAGAGTCAAGAAACAGCATTTTGAATTGGCAGAAAACTGAGGCCTTGGTTTAACCGTTAAAAGAAACAAGGATGTTTGTTGTGACCGATATTATATAATTTATATACAGATTGGTTGGTGAGAGATGTAACTGCTAATCCAGAATGGTTCATGGTTAACGGAAATAGAATCCGTAATAATAAGTATGTTGTCAATTAATGCACCTTTTACGGGGGAATACGAGGAAAAGATATAACAGTTACATGGCAGGCTTTTTGACAAAATTAGAAACTATAGACTCATAATATATATATATATCCACAAAATTATGGCAATGTTAAATTAATTCTGAGGAAGTTATCACAATATACATCAAATAGGAATTAAGGAGTACAAGAAAATAAAGAAATTTAGTTATTTATGGACGAATAGAATAATGAGGACAAATGTGGAAATACGATTGGCCAAAACTGTATTATTTAGTCTTAAAGAACTGCTCAGGAGAGCTGTCAAACTAGAACTGAAGGAAAGACTACTAAAATATTGTTGCGTCAGCGAGGTCACGTGACTAGTATCACGCCACTTCCTTCTCGAACCTTCGTGAATTGTCGGGAGATTACTAGATTGGGGGTAGTCTGGTATATATAAGATGGTCACAACGTGACGGGACAATGTGCTGTTTAGTAGTGAGTATTTGAACTGCAGCCAGAGAGAGTGTGTAATTGAGTATTGTCGAGCACGAGAGACGTTCTAGCGTTTGTTATAGAGCGACTGTTGAAATTAAGTGTATCGTAAAGTTGTATTCGGAAAGAATAAACCAGTTTCATTTAAGAAAGGACTTGTGTTGCTAAAGTTTCGTCGGAACGAATTTACGGAAAATTAATTAACAAACGGAGACGTAACAATATGGTTAATGGTCAGTCCGACTCTATGGGGTTGAACCGTGGACAAAAGGACAATTGGAAGCATTTGAAATATGGTGTCATAGACGAATGATGAAAATCAGCTACACAAAAGAAAACTAACGAGTAAGTATTGGAACGTGCAAAACGAAAAAGACAGCTGCTGGACATACGTGGAAATGGAAGATTTGGGGCATTTAATTAGATCTGAGGGAAGGTGGGAAGAGGTTATGATGGATTATATCGATGAAAGAAGAATGAGAGGCAAGAAAAGACTTGTTTGGTTCAAGGATATTATCAAATGGATTTGAGAAGGTAAACTTGAATTAGAAAAGTTGGTGAAGAATAGAGAACAATGGAGAATCATGGTAATCAGCCATCGAAATTAGGGAGGACACCATGATTGATTGGTTCTTTAAAGGTCAAAGTAACATGGGGTTATCGAGAAAAAGATGAAATTATCTACAACTTATTCGAGCAATAATGAGAGATACGAACTGTGAACATCTCGTGACATTTTCTTCCACGTGACGCTGGTGTT
>NW_013670918.1:18221-22454 GCF_000517525.1 Limulus polyphemus | reverse complement strand
TGAATATTATTTATGATTTTATCTACAACTTATTCGAGCAATAATGAGAGATACGAACTGTGAACATCTCGTGACATTTTCTTCCACGTGACGCTGGTGTTCATATTCTACTAGACGTTATCGTTGTTTTACAATAGTTTTAGACCTTGACATGTGATTGATTAAACTGACATATATTTCTTTTGTTCGAAACCTAAAAATATCAACATTTGTCCTTGTGTATCTCTCTCTCTTTACATTTATTAACATCTCACATAAGTTGTGGGATTAACCGTTGATATTTAGGTGCTACACGAATTATATGAGAACAATACAGAATCATTGTTTTATATAGACTTTAATGGGAATCAATTAAACCATAAATCTATAAGAATACCATTGAAGACGATGATATTTAACGATGATAACCTTTTATCAAGCATCGACTTTGGGTTTTATTGTTAGTTTGGTAAATTTAGAACTTTAGACAACACACTTTCACAATTGGCTAAATAAGTTGATAAAAACGAAACCTTGAACAACTGGCTTCTACTACTTTAATGATCTTATATTCTGTATTCAATAATATGAGAATGCAGTCTTACAAATATATATATATGATGTGTTTTGTAATGTTGCCTGTGAACATCAAAACCAGTTATTGGATCTTCACAATACGATAATAAATAGTGACTGATAACTTCGTAGAAACAAATGTTTATTTCAATTTTCAATAATTATCTAGATACTATTCAGTCACTATTTCGAGGTATGTGGGTTTAATTTCATAATTTTAATCACATAATTTTGCGAGGAAAAGTAATAAGTGAAATTTGAACCACCAGGTGCAATTTGGCTATTTTATTACACAGGCAGAAGAAATACTTTATACTTACGAATAACAGTTTGGATGATTCACGACAACTTATTATAAGGGTCTTGTCGTAATCTTCATACATATTATATCAGAGGTCCCGTCAAATACGAACAAATGGTGGGGGTCTACTGAACAACTAGTCGTGGGGATGAATAAATAAAATAATACAATTTAACATTATGGTTCTGCTGCTAGTAACACGTGATATAGTTGCTTAGATACCTAATGCAACAATATCATTTTCTTTCGGAATTCTGCTGTTGCTTACTGAAGTAGCATTGTTGTACAGTAAGAAAAAAGCGCTACTATGTCACATAGAAGACATTTTGAAAGCTTTATTTTATTCATGGTACGTTAAGGGAATACCATACTCCGTCCGTCTTGTTACAAAAGTGAAGAGATCGTGCAAACTCTGTTTCCCTGGTGGTGACCCCCATGCGTTGTAAACTTAAATTGAAATGTCTTAGAAAGGCGTATATTTGTTGTTTTCTTAGCGTAAAGCTACACAATGCACTATTTTCGCTCACTTCACAGTGAGCAATCGGATCCCCGATTTTAGCGTTGTAAGTCGATGAACTGACACATCAGAGGACTTTCAGAAAGTCGAGAAGTAGTGGAAAAGGGTGCACCCTTTTATTCTGAAAAAAAAATATTATTCAGTTTCTATGAGAAAATAAAAATATAAGATTTGAAAATACAGATGCACGGAGACCTAATAACACAACTCGTTCTTATGCAGATCCTGCACGTAGTTAAGAAGTTTTTTTGTGATGTCACATCGGCGATAGTTTATTTCAGCAATTCGCGCGAAGCTATACAAGGACTATCGCAAGCGGTTCCTTATTTCGAACTGATAGATTAAGGGGGAAATGCAGCTAGTCAATATTACTCGCCCCCCAGTGGCACAGCGGTGTGTCTGCGGACTCACACCGCTTGAAACCGGGTTTCGATACCCGTGGTGGGCAGAGCACAAATAGCCCATTGTGTAGCTTTGTGCTTAACTTTAAACAAACAATATTACTCCCTGCTGGTACTCTAATCAAATAATCGCTAACCAATAGGACAAGCCCGTCCATCGACGGCCCAGTAAACCTTTTTTGCTTGGACTGGGTATGACCCAGTAGTTAGTGAGCCTGAATAGAAATGCAAAAGTCCATTGTTCGTGATCACGTTATCAGTTTAATAGTCGAATCCCACTATTCGATTAGAGTAGCCCAAGAGTTGGCGGTGGGCGCTGTTGACTAGCTGTTTTTCCTCTAGTCTACCAGTTAGAAATTATAAACTGCCAGCTCAAACAGATTTTGTGTAGCTTTACGTGAAGATTCTGAAATAAATTAAATAACAAAACCTTGCCATTTAAATACATAGTGATTGCCAATTTTGCTAAAGTCACGGATAGAGGTAAATGCCAAAGTTTAATATTTGTTTTTCACTAAACTACTATTTTGAAACTATATTCAGAATGTTTGGGACAAGGAAAATGTTCGCACCATTTTACACTCAGAAGTTCACACCGCACTCTGGGCACGTAAATCCTCACATCCTGCTGTTGAACCATTTAAAACTTAACCTTATGTCCAATAATATACAACCACATGCTATAACCAAGTGCTTTCTGCTGGTAGATATTCAACCAAGGTGAACTTCTGGAAAGTGTGAGAGAGGGGTCGACCAGAATATTTGTGGAAGCGTCGTGTTGCAAACCCAAGTCAGCAGTCTAGAAAACAGACAGCCAACTATTTCAGTAATCAGAAAAAATAAAATAAACTCTGGCAATAAATGATTCTAGGTTTTATGATGGAGTTTATATAAAAAACAACAACTAAAACTAAAGCCGTTCCAGTTTGGTAAAGAAAATCTCAGATTTTTTTCTCAACTCGGAACCTAATATCATTACCATTTCGCTGTGTTTTCTTGATTTTCATGTATGCAACGAATAACAGCAAACAAATTATAAATATTGTTAAGAAACTAAAGACGAAGATTATCCAAATAGGAGCAATGTTCTTTTTTTCACGATTCTGAACTCCTTTGGACAATGGTAGCATCAAGTCAATTTTTTTCTCGTTATTTGTGATGGTAAAATTACTTCTCACACAACTAGTATCCTTGCAGTTGATACGACTGTCCAAACTTGACCACAAACAAATTTTAATTTGGTTTTCACAAGAAGACAGACGATGAGATAGGACTTGCTTGTGACTAGAATCAACGGAAAATGAAAAATATTCTTGCTTTTCTTCGGATGTCGCAAATCCTTCGACTGGCCCTAGAAAATTAATAGAATTTTATTTGGAAATCACTCCGAAAATATGTTAGCTTTTTTCTTTTAAAAGAAAAGAAATAAAAGGTTCATTTGCTATAAAATGTACAATAAAATAATAGTTTAATATTAATGGGGTTTTAAAGTCCTTTCCAATCACCAATAAAATAACCTAAAATAATTTAAGTATTTAAATAATGTTAGAGCTCGTGCTTAAAACATTATTGCACATTATATATCGGTTCAAGTATTTAATGATCACATATATATATGTTACAGATTTCTTTTCCAATTTCACCAAACGTAAAATGGAAAAGAGAATCTACGACGTAGAGGCTTAATATTTTCTCTGATTGGCCGTTACTGACTTACATTACTTTATTGGTCACTGAAAAAAAACTTAAAATTCCATTAATGTTGTATACAAATCACCGTTATCAGAGGCCTAACCGTATTTTTTTGAGTTACCAGCCCAAGCCGTGCTGATAAGCCTTCAAAAGGATGCTTCCATGCATGTTGAGGAACAACGAAACATGTTTTGCTATTGTCGTTACTAAAACGGCGATATAAATATTCAGTGTCTAATTTAAAGAAATATTAGTTCAGTCGTACTAAAACATTTGGAAACAAAATGAAACAGCATATTTAAATGCTGGGTATATGTGATGTTGAAATATTTCTTCTTCGTAAATTGTCTGTATGTTAGGCCAAGTATAGTTGAAATGCTTTGGTTTCTATTATTATATATACTTTAATGAATAATTATACGTAACTTATGGCGTTTATTTCAATGCGATTTGATTTGTGGCCGAATCCTTTCATTTTATTAATATATTTTTAGGCCCTTGTTGACATTTTCTTTTATCGATTTTTGTATTTTTTAATGTCTCTGTTTTATCTTCAACTTTTTCTGTTTACGTTTAACTCGCTAAAAAAACACTTTTTGAAATCTGCAAAATGGACGAGTGTGTGTAATAAAGATGTATGATGGTTTTTGAAATAATGGCATCATTTGTTGCGACAGAGAATCAAGCACTTAACTTGGTTAAAATTATAAATAATATTCAACGTTAAACTGGTACACAATTAAAAACCTTTTATTTAGGCCTATCTA
>NW_013670918.1:11713-18211 GCF_000517525.1 Limulus polyphemus | reverse complement strand
GCCTATCTATAGCCTTCAAAAAGTTGACGACTCTACACGTTTCGACGTTACAACGTGGTGATGTAATTCCCTGTGTGAAGACTGGCGATTATACTATTATGGTATACTTAAATTACTAAAGTATAAGGGTAGTTTTATTATTCATTCAAATTCAACAGCTAGGCCTAGACCTTATCATGACCGCCGGAACAATTGAGACTTACCTGGTGGATCGTACAACTCTATGATGAGAAACACATTCTGGTGTCTATCCAGTCGAATACTAGATGTAAACTGGATGATGCCTCTGTTTCCAAATGAATATCTACTGTGGGGAGTCTTCATGACATGTGCCTTCCGAAACCGTATCCTAATTTCTCTTGTCCTTGACAAATCTTCCACAATTTTCACCCCTCCAAGCTCCGTATAGAATATTTTTTTGATATATTCTTTGTAGAGCTTTCCAACGTTATTTGAGATGACCTGGAGAGACTCCTCGTCGCGAAGTTGAGCGACGTTCATATAAACTGCAAACTTATTATTCTTACAGTGTAAAGTTTCTACGCTGAAGCTAGATTTGAAAGTTTCCACGTGTGGTACTTCCCACGTTCCGTTAACGTACTTAAACCACCCTAGTTTTTTAAGATTGAATTCTTTAGAGAGATTTATCCCAATACTATGGTTTAGATAAATCTCTCCTCGGGGGTTCAAAATATACATCCCTTCCTTTAGACTGGTTGGTTGAAGGACTCCAAAGATTTCGAGTTCAAACTTGTCGAATCTCCGTTTGCCATTAGTTCCATCGACGGTGATGTATTTCACGGGAGTCTTCACACTATCTAAAGAGTGACTGTGGGGGCTTACCTTAAACTTAAGTTTGGTAGCAGGCACACCTAACTGAAGAGCGGTGTGTAATCCCAGATGTTGGTTCGGATATATCTGAATGTTACAGCACACTTCAGCATTGTCCAGTTTTTCTAACAGACATCCAGTGGATGCCTGCTCTGGAAGAGCTATTCTGTAGCACCAATGTGCCCCTCTAGTCGTCTGACAGAAGTTATCATCCTTAAAGCAGCTATTGTGACCACCTGGACAGTCACAGAAACAGGAATGGGTAATGTTGGCTGCGAGAAAGTTGTAATGATCAAGTACCGGGTATTCATTCCAAGCTTCCACTAATTCAACTTTGTAAAACATTTTATTCTGCTCCATCTGTTCGTATCCATGCGTTTCTTGAAAGTAAATTTTCTTTCCCTTCGTAATATCAATGATGTCTCTGGAATACAAAGATACTTGCGAATTGGTGACGTCACAACAAATAAGTATTCCACCTATAATGCATACTATCCTTCCGAGTGTTTTTTCTAGTGTTAACATAATGCAGCTTTTTCCTCGGCGAAAATACTTTTGTGATTTTAGTTCTACAAATAATTTTTAAATTTGAATCAAAAATTGAAAACGTTTTCTTAGGCTAACAATTTTTTTTTATTACCATAACTAATATTTCGCGTTTAAAACAATACTATACAAGCAAATTAAAGAACTCAATTTTTAGTTTGTTAGGGATGATCGCCGTGATTTACCTCATTGAATTACTTTCATCATAATCCCTACTCGTTGAAGTCATATGATCTTATCATCCGACCTAGGTTGCCAATGATATTAATATAAATAAATAACATGTAATAAAAAAAAACAAGATGAGAAAAACAAGATTTCGAATCCGTTATCAGTGCTTAGTGCAGACATCGCCAACTTCACGGCACATTTGAATAGATAATATTGTTATCATTAATGGTGGTTATTGTTCATCAGTTGAGAATATAACCATGCTAAGTTTGTATTTATTAAAACATATAAATAACAGAAGAATAACAATAAGCCAAGCTCAAGAAAGAAAAAAAAAACTGTACTTATCTATTGCACCTCAGATTTTGAATCCGCAATGAAAGGAATGTAGGGAAAATATTTACAATTAGCGTGAATGTTATCCAACATTTTAAGCCTACTGGTGGCTAATGCTTCGCCACCTTTTGGCATTTAACCGATAACTTTTCTCTATTTTTTATTTATTAGGTTTTTCGATTTCGCATTTAAAATTAGCTATTAAGCCAAGTTTTTGTTTTTCTTACTAAAAATCGCAATGAATCAATTTAAAAAGTAAAATAAACAATATTTAGATATACAAAGTACACTGTTTTGTTTTGTTAAGTACAAAGCTATACAAATAGTATCGAAATATGATTTTTAGCGTTATAAGCCCCCAGGCTTACAGCTGAGCCATCGGAAGACAAACTACACTGAAAAGGTGTGTTTAGGCTGTTCTACCGTTAGCAAGGTCCTCGTGCTTGGCTTTAATCTTTTTTTTTGTAAAAATGACACCTATCAATTTTGACATTTTAAATTATTTACCTTCTACATCTAACTCCAGAAAGTATGTTCTTTTTCAAGCTTGCTAAAAGAGCTGAACATTCAGGTACCTAGTACCTAAAGAGAAATAAAAACAACATTTTTGAAAAAAAAAATGAATATAAATAGCGTTGTTACTAAATTATGTTTTGCTACTAGTGTAATACAAAAGTAATTGTTTGTAACCTGGAATAAATCTATTTATTTTACTAACATTTCGGCTTACGCTTTCTTTCGAGTAAAAAGTTTTAAATCAATACATCTCCTAATAAGAAGTTTCCAAAAAGGCTTTCTCTAATAAAGAGTTCGTTTTCTGTGATTCCGGAGTCGAGAATTTTAAACTATTCAAGAAATATGGATGGTTGTTATTTTAATTATGCAATCGGCTACAAGACTCAGCTGGAGTAGTTAACATATATCCACTTCTAGCTGAAATTACCATGTACTCGTGTGTGCGTTTTTGTAGATGACGTGTAGTTTTACCAATATAAGGTAGCTCTACTTCTACCACAAGTGTATTTATTTACTTATGATCCACGAGCTCTAAGGGATGGGTTTTAGTATTCAAGCCTACGTTTGAAATTCCAAACTTGTTTAAAAATAAAGACATTATACCCATCTCTATGCGTTCCACTTTCAGTGATCGCTAAACACTAAGTTACAACAATGTAATTTTGAACGCAGTTTTATTCTACGAACAAGCGTAAACTTATCAGTGTAACAACAAAAACAATATTTGAGATGAATGGTAGAACCAATGGTCTTTCTGAATGGGAACATCACGTTCAATTTGCACGTGTGCTAGGACTCGCCAATTGTTGTGCATAGCAGGAAACGAGCGGTCATTAATTCTTTGACGTTTGTTTGTATTGAATTCGCGCAAAGCTACACGAGGGCTATCTGCGCTAGCCGTCCCTAATTTAGCAGTGTAAGACTAAAGGGAAGGCAGCTAGTCATCACCACCCACCGCCAACTCTTGGACTACTCTTTTACCAACGAATAGTGGGATTGACCGTCACATTATAACGCCCCCACGGCTGAAAGGGCGAGCATGTTTGGTGTGACGGGGATTCGAACTCGCGACCCTCAGATTGCGAGTCGAGCGCCGTAACCACCTGGCCATGCCGGGCCGAATTCTTTGACGTAAACTTCGGATAGTAGAGCCGATGGAGACTTTTAAGCATACAAATTAATAACAATACGGTATTAATATGAACGGTTTTAAGATTGGGTTTTATATAATCAAAAATTTTAATGTTAGTTAAGAAAGAAAATTACCTCAAGTCTCTTGGTAGTGTTACTGTCTTGGTCGTTAAACAAAAATAAATTAATCATTCCACCAAACTAGGTGAGGATAAATTAAATCTCAACTCAGTTCTCTCAGATGTATTTAAAACTTAAGATGAGGAGGGTAAAGTTAATTACGAATCTATTTTCTTTATACAACTTGTAAGGATTGGGCGTAGCTGGACAATGTCTCCGATATTTTATGGTTCGCGATCTTTTCCCCCAAAACACGCTCTGTTCTTTGGGTCGTAGATGAACTATAAGAACGCCGGCAAAATCCCGTATCCTGTCAGAAGAGAATAATCCAGGAGTTAGCAACAGGCGCTGTTGAGTATCTGCCTTCCTTCTGATCTATCAGTTCAGTATCAGGGAATGCTATACACAGATTTCCCTCGTATAGTTTTGAGCGAATTTGTGAAACAAACAAACAAACAACGCAGCTCATAAAAACTCACGTTTTGTTTCTTAAGCAGCAGAGGAAGAGAGGCTAAAATAATGACCAGATTATTTAAATAAGTGGTTCGGACTTTACTCCTTAAACAAAAGAAGTGGATGTTGTTGTTGTAGTCCAGATTATCTTTCACAAGTGATTTGGACTTTACTCCTTAAACACAAGAAGAGGATGTTATTGTTGTTGTAGTCCAGATAATCTTTCACAAGTGATTTGGACTTTACTCCTTAAACAGAAGAAGAGGATGTAGTTATTATTTTAGCTCAAAGCTACACAATAGGCTATCTGCGTTCTGTCCACCACAGGGAATCTAACACCAGATTTTTGAATGACAGTTCCGTAAATTTACCGCTGGCCCACTGAGTGACCAAGAAGTGAAAAGGTTAAAGTTCAAAATTATAACGTCGTATTTCTGGCTGTAAGTATAGGATAATTCTTGTTTTCTGAAATTGACAGCTATTTCTATTTTATTTTTTTCTTGCTCTACAAGAGGTCTGTAAACTGTGCTGCTCGTGATAGCGATAATTCATCCACTTGTCCTAACGGTTAGATATAATTCAATCTAACAGGACTTTTTGAATTTAAATCATGTAATACGATAGAGAATGGAACGATCTCATCACCGTGGTTCTTTCATATCAACTATTGTATTGATATTACACGATTACAAAGTTTAGTATTATTTCTTCTAGATAAACAAACAGAAAGATAAATACCACGAGTCAGATATAACCTTCACTATCTTATTTTTTGGCAGATCCACATTTAACAGTTGTGGAGCAGACCGACTGTAGACGGTTATCATTATCCAAGCACGTAAACGTGGTGCTCATTTTACCCCCATAGCAACAGTTAACACAGGAATGGACAACGAATGTTTTATCTATTTATTTTAATTTATTGTATGAGGCAGATATATATTTACTGCTTAGCAGTAACTTGTTATCAAAGGTTATTCCTGCAGTAAATGAAGAATAAACATGATCTCCGCAGCAACATGTGACAGTCGTGCAGCAGACCCACATGTGATAGTGGTGGAGTAGACCAACATGTGACAGTCGTGCAGCAGACCCACATGTGATAGTGGTGGAGGAGACCCACAAGTGACAGTTGTGTACCAGACCCACGGATAACAGTCGAGGAGCAGACTCACATTTATAGTCATGTAGCAAACAGACCAACAAATGACAGTCGTGTAGCAGACCCACATGTGATAGTCGTGTAGCAGACCCACATGTGATGGTCGTGGAGTAGACCAACAAGTGACAGTCGTGCAGCAGACCCGCATGTGATAGTCATGGAGTAGACCAACATGTGACAGTCGTGCAGCAGACCCACATGTGATAGTCATGGAGTAGACCAACATGTGACAGTCGTGCAGCAGACCCACATGTGATAGTGGTGGAGAGACCCACAAGTGATAGTTGTTTAACAGACCCACGGATAACAGTCGTGTAGCAGACCCACATGTGATAGTCATGGAGTAAACCAACATGTGATAGTCATGGAGTAGACCAACAAGTGACAGTCGGGGAGTAGACCAACATGTGATAGTCGGGCAGTAGACCAACATGTGATAGTCATGGAGTAGACCAACAAGTGACAGTCTGGCAGTAGACCAACATGTGTGTGATAGTCATGGAGTAGACCAACATAGACAGTCATGGAGTAGACCAACATGTGATAGTCATGGAGTAGACCAACAAGTGATAGTCATGGAGTAGACCAACAAGTGACAGTCGGCAGTAGACCAACATGTGATAGTCATGGAGTAGACCAACATGTGACAGTCGGGCAGTAGACCAACATGTGATAGTCATGGAGTAGACCAACAAGTGACAATCATGGAGTAGACCAACATGTGATAGTCATGGAGTAGACCAACATGTGATAGTCGGGCAGTAGACCAACATGTTATAGTCATGGAGTAGACCAGCATGTGACAGTCGGGCAGTGGACCAACATGTGATAGTCGTGGAGTAGACCAACAAGCTACAGTCATGGAGTAGACCAATATGTGATAGTCATGGAGTAGACCAACATGTGATAGTCGTGGAGTAGACCAACAAGCTACAGTCATGGAGTAGACCAATATGTGATAGTCATGGAGTAGACCAACAAGTGACAGTCATGGAGTAGACCAACAAGTGACAGTCGGGCAGCAGACCAACATGTGATAGTCATGGAGTAGACCAACATGTGACAGTCGTGCAGTAGACCAACATGTGATAGTCATGGAGTAGACCAACATGTGATAGTCGGGCAGTAGACCAACATGTGATAGTCATGGAGTAGACCAACAAGTGGCAGTCATGGAGTAAACCAACAAGTAACAGTCGTGCAGTAGATCCACATATAAAGACATTAAGTAT
>NW_013670918.1:9049-10704 GCF_000517525.1 Limulus polyphemus | reverse complement strand
TTGAATATTATTTATGATTTTATCGATCAATTGTTTTCAGATGGACACTATCTTAGTTTGATAAAAGTTAAATACAACTAATTAAAAGCCTTCAGAGAAAAAAAAAATCCGGTTTTGCCTCCAGTTGTTGTTGTTTGTTATTAAGTTCAAAGCTACACAAAGGACTATCTGTGCTCTGCCCACCACGGGTATCGAGGGGTGGGCTCCAGTTTGCGGTGTCGTATGGTTGGTTAACAAAACAACAAGCATAAAAACAGTTTATTATACTAACTTGGTTAAAGATGTCCATTAACATATACCATAATCTACTATTTAAGTGTATTTTCGGATATTTTATTGCGGTTTGGTCTTTGAATATAACGTTATGTACGGAAGGAATGCTCCATGCTGCACTTCCAGTCGAAATACAGAGTATAATTAATGTTGCTGCTGACAGAGCTGGGCATCTGGCTGCAGCTTTTTTCCAGGATCTCACTGCTGCCGGTTCTGGATTGTCTGTATTCTTAGTGCAGAGTTTCAGTTGTAACATCTTCTGCAAGGGAAGAAATTTTCTTGTAGTTGCCAAATTCACGACTTTCAGGAAAGGGCCGAAAACTCTTGTTTGTGTAGCCCGGCATGGCCAGGTGGCTAGGGCGCTTGACTCGCAATCTGAGAGTCGCGGGTTCGAATCCCCGTCCCACCAAACATGCTCGTCCTTTCAGCCGTGAGCTCGTTATAACGCGACGGTCAATCCCACTTATCTTTGGTAAAAGAGTAGCCAAAGAGTTGGCGGTGGGTGGTGATGACTAGCTGCCTTCCCTCTGCCCCAGTGGCACAGCGGTATGTCTGCGGACGTACGACGCTAGAAATCAACGTCCTTTCCCAGTCTCCAGCTGTTGTCTCCTTTCTATCAGTCTCTCCAACGTCCCTGTGGTTTTTCTATTTCCTGCTGTTGTCTTCTTTCTCTCGATCCCTCCAACGTCCCTGTGCTCTTTCCCAGTCTCCAGCTGTTGTCTCCTTTTTCTTAGTTTCTCCAACATCCCTGTACCTTTTTCTGTTTTCTGTCGTTGTCTTCTTTCTCTCGATCCCTCCAACGTCTCTGTGCTCTTTCCCAGTCTCCAGCTGTTGTCTCCTTTCTCTTAGTCTCTCCAACGTCCCTGCGCCTTTTTCTATTTTCTGTCGTTGTCTTCTTTCTCTCGATCCCTCCAACGTCCCTGTGCTCTTTTCCAATCTTCTGTTGTAGGTTCATTTCTCTCATTTTTCTGTTCCAATCCAATTTTAATTATTTTGTAGGAAATACTGACCGTGGCATCTATAATGGGAACACATAATTGGGAAAAGAAAGAAACAAAAAACGTAAAGCTTTAATAATTGTAAAATCAAAAATAGAGAATCCAAATTCTTCTAACAGACAAGTAACTTTACGTTCATCGGTTCCAGCTCTTTACTGTTGCATTTGAATCGCAGAATATTACGCATGCGTTTATTCCTATATAAGCTTCTGCTTGTTTGGGGAGTTTTCGGGTTTAACTCAAATTCAGAAGAAGAAGAAAAAAACTCATTCGGTTAACCCTTATTAGTAGCCTATACGGTCACCTATTAATTATGAATTGGTTATTAATATTTACTAACTCTCTTTTATCTTACGCTTCGGCCTCTTATCTACTCTGCCCCCC
>NW_013670918.1:4126-8732 GCF_000517525.1 Limulus polyphemus | reverse complement strand
CTATGAAAAGACTAATAAATAAATAAATAAAATAGTCCCCCCCCCCACAGCTTTACATTGGAAATCTATAATATTAGCGAGTACAATTATTGACTTACAGATAAAAATAGTAACTAGAGAAATTGTATATAGACGCACACATTAAGAATATACACCGAAATATAAACGAAAAATAATTAGATATTATTTCAAACATTCTCAATATTGGGATTGTTTGTTTGTAATTAAGCACAAAACTACACAATGGGCTATCTGTGTTCTGCCCACCACGGGTATCGAAACCCGGGTTCTAGCGTTGTAAGTCCGCAGACATACCGCTGTGCCACTGGGGGGGGGGGGCTTTCTCTCAATATTGGGTTAAATAGAGGCGACTAAGTGGGAAAAAGCGATTTGCCTGCTAATTTTCGCGACAGTGTAAATCCCCTCTCAGAAGTTAAGCAAATTAATTCCTAATACTTGTTAAGTATTTAAACTGTCTTTTGTCGTAATCACCAGACGAGAAGAGTGGAAAATCAAGTCTAATTTAAATTGTTGTCTGTTTGTTGTTATGTACAAAACTCGCAATGTGCTCTGCCAACAGCGGATACATAAGTACGGATTTTTATCGTTATAAGTTTTCAGACTTACCACTGACCCACCGGAGGTGGGTAATTGTTATCATAATTTCCCAAATAGTAAGAAGTTTGAAAGGAGAATATCTAATCCTGGAGGGGATCTTGTGTTTTATTAAATTGACATGATAAGAAAGTCCCCTGATGTTGGGATCAGAGTGATGAAAAAGCTACAAAACATTTCAAAGTTTTATATTCGGACTTCACTACTAGAGGTCAGACCACAAACATACAAATAGTATAAGAGGAAGGTTTGTTTCTTTTTCTACACGTGACAAAACGCCATAGTTTGGGTTTGGGTTGCAAAAAAAATCTCTAGGCAAAAAATGAAGACTTGCAGTGGCCCAAATGATGTCTGGATGGGATCTGGTCCAGATTATTTCCTGCTGGCTCCTGATATAACATATTATTTTACTATTTATAATTTACCCTTTTTTTTTCATTTTTGATAAAACACAAAGTGAAGGTAAGGTTGTTAAAATCTGTTTAGAATTTAGTGAATAAGATTTAATAACGTTTTAATTACAAAATAGAAAAGAAACACACGGCTTCGCTCCATATTTAAGCTTTAAAAACAAAAACTCTGAATTTATTCACAACAAGGGTTTGTTTGTTTGTTTTGGATTTCGCGCAAAGCTACACAAGGGCTATCTGCTCTAGCCGTCCCTAATTTAGCAGTGTAAGACTACAGGGAAGGCAGCTAGTCATCACTACCCACCGCAAACTCTTGGGCTACTCTTTTTACCAACGAATAGTGGGATTGACCGTGACATTATAACGCCCCCACGGCTGAGAGGGCGAACATGTTCGGCGTGACGGGGATTCGAACCAGCGACCCGCAAATTGCGAGTCGAGCCGCCCCCCCCCTAACCACCTGGCCATGCCGGGCATCTCAACAAAGGGAAATAAAATTAAGCTTGGCCGAGTACTAAACTGTTATACTTTTGTTATCTCGCCTTCAGTAGGGAACAGTTTCATTTTGGATAAATACTTACAATGATTCATGTGTAGTTAGCTTTCAGATTAATCGTCATCATGATATATATATATATATATATAGCGGTGATAAAATATGTTTTTAAAATAAGACCCTTAACATCATCTGTAGTCAATAAAACAGTTGTATTCCTGTTAAGGACAGACTAAAAGGTACGTTCTTTTTATCATCCGAGTTTTCTCTTGTTAAATTATTTCAATACTCATGCATAACAAATGGCCAAATATTGTGATTTTAAATGCTGTTTGTAAATCAATTCGTAATTTTTCGGTCACGAAACGTGTGTGGAAACGTAGCTTAAACAGGCTGTTTTTTAACGAGGTCTCTCACGCTCACATATTTTTCTCTCATTATTTTAAGCCAGATATCGCGAGTTATTAGTTGATTGTGTTTCTCATATAGTCCGAAACCCGTGTCACTTCTTTTTGTATATTTAACACAAAAAAATAAAATAAAAATGGTTTCTGTCTTTAATATGTTAATCCAATACTAACCGAACGCTGACTATAAGTGTCGAAGATTGTTTGTTTGTATTTATGCACAGAGCTACACAATGGTCTGTCTGTGTACAGGGGTGTCGAAACTCAGTTACTAGCGTTGTAAGTCCGAAGACATTCCGCTGTGCCACTGGTAGGGGGGGGGGCAAATGTAGAAGTAGGAATGTTTTTGTCGAAAATATCAAACTAAAAAGTAATTAAAATAAAATTAATTAGT
This sequence comes from Limulus polyphemus, assembly GCF_000517525.1. Classification (NCBI taxonomy): domain Eukaryota; kingdom Metazoa; phylum Arthropoda; class Merostomata; order Xiphosura; family Limulidae; genus Limulus; species Limulus polyphemus. The sequence continues at coordinate 6,410 of NW_013670918.1, read as the reverse complement.
GAGAACATTTTGTACTGAGGGGGGGGGGGGTCCGGGCATGACCAGGTGGTTTGAATCCCAGATCTACCAAACATGCTCGCCCTTCCGGCTGTGGAGGGCGTTATGCTGTGATGGCCAATCCCACTAATCGTTGGTAAAAGAGTAGACCAAGAGTTGGTGGTGGGTGGAGATGACTAGCTGCCTTCCCTCTAGTCTATCATTGCTAAATTAGGGACGGTTAGCGCAGATAGACCTCGTGTAGCTTTGCGCGAAATTTAAACAAGCCAAACTGAACTCGGGAAAAGTTGTTTTTAATTGAGTGACATTCTCATCCTTTATATTTCCAAAATCATTTTTGTTATATTTATAAAAAATAAAATAAAACAGTGTTTCACACAGTTTTAGTTTCTCTTTGTCTCAATACATCACCCAATCCGTTTTTTACTTGATCCCCTGTTCTTACATTCATTTTTTAGTATTATGTTGTTGTTGTTTCGTTAATCTACAAGAGATGTGATGTTGTTAAACGTATTGCAGTTAGTAATTAGGCTTCCAAAGAAACAATTTTAGGTTGTTAAGACAATGAGTAATATATTACTCCCATACACTTGTTATATGTTTGTAAAAAAAAAATCCTATTCCAAAGTTTGTCCTAAATTGTACTGGTTCTTCTCATTCCATTTCCAGAGGGATCATTCTCTGAAGACGTACTTAATAAATCTAAAGGTCAAGGAATCGTACAAGAAACTCAACTTCTGTAAATGTCAACTAATTCAAATTCCCAGTGCCCATAAATATGAGTGTTATGGTTTCTTGGTGGACGGCGCTGATTTTAATCGTTTGTTTTATGGGAATCAGCAGGAATCAACTTCAGATATGTCACCAGACATCTCCTCTGGACATGAAACTGGTGATTGAGAAGTTAGAAGTGCCTACGTTTCGTGGCTACTCGCAGACAGTACCTATAAAATACAATCAGACCCTTTGTTTTAATGGCTCTTTTGTTACCACCGAAAGGTCTACTGAGTATGAAAACGGTTTAGCCAAACAGAACCACCATCTTGGTGTTAAGAACTCCTTTGAGACTGAAGCCTATCACGCTAATTATTCCACTTCCTTCCATGATAAGATTATTTCTAAAAATTCTGACAATGATGTCAGAAATACTTTTGTTGAAAGCAATCCTCCTCACGTGAGATATCTGAGCACCGGAGTTCGTCGCTACGTCTTGGAGCTCTTGGAACTCAGAAACGAGTATCCTGTTTTAAGCTCCCACGTTTTCGCTTCCGCTCAAGTCACTGTTTCCTGTTACTGCGCCATTTCGGTTGGAGCTGTACAACAACGTTTTCATTGTGAAGAAAAAAGGGACGATCTATTTTGTTACAGGAAAAATTTCGTGAACTTAAGTGAATTAGAGGGCGCAGGAGATAAAAATGGTGACGTCAGTTGTGAACTGAAAGTTCATCCGCAACATACATACACATCATTACTTGTTGGCTTCCCAGTTACCAGAGTAAAACTGGCTATTCAGGTCCATGACAGTGATGGTTTGGAAGTAATTCCAAGAACAGTATTAGAAACAAGTATCACCAGCGACTTCATTAGTATAGGTAATATTCGCATAGAAATGTTAGAAACAAGAATGAGTATTTCGAGCATACAGCCTGGGATCTACTTTTCGAATAAGGAAGGTCAAATCTACCAGCCCGGAAAGGATTTGGTCATCAATCTTTTCAAAGAAAATGACACTTCCAATTTAGGGTGGCTGAAGAATGTGAACGGAAAATGGCATATCCCAGAAACCGAGGACATTGCTTCAAAATTCGAGCTAGAACTCGTTAACTGTAGAGAAAACAGGTTTAATGCTGAAGTTCATGTTGACAAATGGTACGGTGGTATGAGACCCGAAAACAAATCAGAACACGTGAAAGAAGTGCGTTTCTACGCGACAAAACGCGGTAATGGCAAACTAGTGAAATATTTTGATAAAAACACCAAACTGGAAGTTAGGGTTCACGACGAAGTAAGTTGGCCCAAAAGAATTAATGTCACAAGTCTTCAGAATTTTATTATTCTGAACAGTTCTATGAGAGGGACAACTTCTGGAAACGTTCTCAGCATTGTTCTCATAGGCGCAATGGGTATGTGAACTATTTCATTTAGTGTGTAAGTTTATAATGACAATTTTTTTACAAAAGTTGAACATTTATTGACTCTTATTTTTCAAACGCAAACTGTACACAGAGTTGAAATGGTGTATTTAAGTGTTTTACACTCACATAAAAGAAACCTAACATTCTATAGG
>NW_013670918.1:1678-3787 GCF_000517525.1 Limulus polyphemus | reverse complement strand
AGACCCCCCCCCCCAGTGAAAGAATAGACCATTCCAAGCTTATACTTGTTGTTAAACAAATGTTTAAACAACTCTATTTATTCAATTATGTACACAGAGTTCTTGTGACGAACGCTTGGAATTTCAATGATTTATCCTGTTTAGTTATACAAAGTTAATTATTTAATTTTAAAGTTAATTACACGTTTTTTGTTGCTTATCTTTATCCATTTTTCATCATTGCTTGATTTAAAAAAATGTCACTTCAAATTATTATCAAACACACCATTTAATGCAAAATAAATAAGCTATAACTTTGGCTCTATTTCAGGTTTAATCCTTGCAGAGGTCAACCACAAAGACTATGGTCCTGAATTTTTAACATTTAACACTGGGGTTTCAAGCCAAATCAACCAGTCTTTCGAAAAAATAATTTCCTTTTGTTCTAACGACACAGATATATGTCTTTGGCCAGTGTCTTCTGAAACCACTATTTGCAAGAAGTTCAACTGTACTGAACTCCCTATTTCTTTTCCCAGACTTCAAATGATCAGAATCAGTCATTCGATCTCGACCGGCCAAGTTGTTTTACAGTTACTTTTCCTTGCCATTTTGCTAATAATAGAAGTTGTGATTTTTATGTTGATTTTCAAGGATCATAAATTTATGTGCGGAAACCGCTCATTTTCTTTCGGTGAATATGCTCTAGTAAATAACATCGATGAACAATGGAGTTCTTATAAAAATCGAGTTCAAACTCGGATTCAAAACCATCTACCGTTTTAAATACAGCATGTCACCCCTACGTAGCTCGTTGTAATCTAGTGCCATAAGGTTTTGTTTATTTAGTGGCTTTTCTACAGATTTGTGCTGTATAAGTTGAGGAAAATCATATTCCTTCAGTCTTTGAAATATTGTTACGACAGCGGAAGTCACGTGACGCTGGTAACACATCATGGGATTCTAGAAGGATCATGACTGTTCTTGGCAACGCTAGTCTTTTCTAGGCGCCCTCTATTTTAGTGTATAAGTCCGTAAAATAAAGCGGAAATAATTAGTTGCAGATAGATAGAGATAGAGACAGATAATTGAGAGAGAATAAACCAATTTCATTTAAGAAATGACTTGTATCGCTGAAGTTCATCGGGAAGAATTTATACCGGAAATTAACAAACGATCAGAGACGTAACAATATTACTGATAACACCAAACCTAAAAAAATCACACATGGAAAAAAGAATTAAAATAACTTGTGTCTAACTTTGCATACAACAGTAATTTGTACGCCTTTATATCATACCATGCTGTATTTGTACAATCTTCAACCATTACACAACGAAAGTTTTAAGCTTAAGTCTTTGTTTTAACTAGTTCTTGAAGATATTTCTGAAGCGTTGTAAAAAATGTCGCATCGCATTAACACGAACTAGGCTTAGCTCACTTTTGTACTTTTACTTTGTAATCTGAAGCAGACTACTTCTTAGATCTAATTGTAAACTTGCTTGATTTTCATGATACTTTTGTTCTTATTTTTATAAATCTCGATACATCGCTAAAATTATTTCTCAGAGTTTTTTGTGTAACACTTTGATACTCACAAGGGTTTGCTGAGACGCAGAATCTATGACAAAGTTGCACCTTTGGCCATCCAGCTTCCCTGTCACGTAGATACTATGTGTGCTTGCCATTTTATACTTAGCTGTTGGGACTTTCACGATGGAGGTTGGTGGGCGTTCCTTAGCACCAACCACTACTGGTTTCCCGAAGCTGACTTATTGGTGGTATTTTTCTTACACTGGCTCCTCAGATGTCCTTGCTTTCCACAGTTCCAACAATCTTTCTGGGTAGCAGCCTTTCCTATCATGGCATCTTCCCTGTGTTGAAGTTTCCAGCATTGAGCTCTCTTGTACCCAGGTTTGTTACAGTGCCAGTAAAGTCCCTCAAACTTCTCTGAAAGCTGACCTTTTCTGGCCTTAAATCCTGATTACTGCACCAACCTTGGTACCTCTGTGCTGGACTTAACATAGGATTCGAATTGAAGAGCTCTGACCATTGCATCCTGCAAAGTAGAGGAATATGCTTGCTTTACTTGTATCTTCAGTTGTGGACTGTCCAAGGCATCTACAAACT
>NW_013670918.1:0-1621 GCF_000517525.1 Limulus polyphemus | reverse complement strand
TGAGTTCCATACCTGAGTTCTAAAGCCGCTACCAGTGCTTTATAGTTGTGCCTGTCGTCTGCTGACAATTGTCCAAGTATTTCCAGTGGTTGTCCCTTCAAGCTCATTGCCAGATATACTGCTTTCTGCTCTTTTGTTTATTTTGCTGTTCGAGCTGCCACTGTTGCAGGTTTTCTTGTAACTGCTGTGGTCTCTCTTCTTGTTTCTTTTCTTGTTTATTTTGCTGTTCGAGCTGCCACTGTTGCAGGTTTTCTTGCAACTGCTGTTGTCTCTCTTCTTGTTTCTTTTCTCGTTCTTCTTGATTCTATTGTTGTTCTTGTATTGTTGCCATCAAATCTGCTAAGCAGTAGTTTGATTTGCCACTTCTCGTTTCCATTTTTTTCTTTTCCATCCCACTTCTGACACCAATTTGTTACATCTTTGATCGTTAGTTAATTTTTCCGTAAAAATTCTTTCCGAAGAAACTTTAGCGATACAAATCCTAGTTTTAAATAAAACTAGATTATTCTTTCTCAATACACTTAATTTCCACAGTCACGCTATAACTTAAACAAACGCTATAATTCAAAACGAACGATTCACGCTCTTGACTCAATTGTCCGTCTCTATCTCTGTCTGCAATTTAATTACATTGTTGCCATCACTTTGTGGCGGTCTTATATACAAGAATATCGCACATCTACTAAACACTCGAACATTCAAGAACCTTCGAGAATATCATGACGTGTTACTAGAGTCACGTGACTTCCGCTGTCGTAACAATATTAACGTAGCGATGGTCTAGCTGATAAATAGCTAAAGGTAACTGTTTATCAACACAAAGATATTTATATTCATTTTGTGCTGATATGATAAGGGATACAAATAAACTTCATATTTAGCATCATTTTTCAAATTCCATTGTTTGTAAATACATTGTGTTTTGTTGCTATGGTATTTCGATGACGTCATTGGGTCATCTAGGCAGTTTTTTTGTCATTTCTCTCTAGATAATATTTTTATTTTTCAACTTTCGATTCAAGAACGATGTAATCAAACACAAATAGTTAAAAGAAAACTCTTAACAAATAAATAAACACGGGTATGTTTTAGAAAAGTAATAAAAAAACATAATTCCATCTATACATACATTCATGCCAGGTGAACATGTTTGATAATACAATAAAATGTTTCAGATTTATAAGAAGAATTACAGTATAGCATACAAAAACTAACAAACATTGATGTAAGGCGTTTAGATGTAAACACGCTTAGTTTTAATTTTAAATGAATAAAGAATATTGGAATAACTCATATTTCATTTTATTTTGAACATACAATATCTCCTTGTGTTGATTCGTCTTTGAACACATCAGATAAAACATTTTTTCAGTTTCAGTAGGAGTTGTATGCAAGAATCCATGTTTCGGTAGGAGCTGTATGCAAGAATCAATGTTTCGGTAGGAGCTGTATGCAAGAATCCATGTTTCGGTAGGAGCTGTATGCAAGAATCCATGTTTCAGTAGAAGCTGTATGCAAGAATCCATGTTTCAGTAGGAGCTGTATGCAAGAATCCATGTTTCGGTAGGAGCTGTATGCAAGAATCCATGTTTCAGTAGGAGCTGTATGCAAGAATTCATGT
>NW_013670917.1:69880-73630 GCF_000517525.1 Limulus polyphemus | reverse complement strand
TTTTTTTGTTTATTGTTTGTTCATTTGTCGTTAAGCACAAACCTATATAATCGACTGCTTGTTGTCTGTCTACTTCTGGTATGGAAACCCGAGTTTTAGTGGTATAAGCACTCAGTCTTACCAATGAGCCATTGGGGGGAGGAGCTTCTTGTTTTAACTCTGGTCTTTTAAACCCCATTCTAATGTAACAATCGCTTTCTTCCTATTGTTATTTCTTAACGTCTTACAGATTCAGATTGTTTTGTTCATTTTTACATCAACTTTCGTATTGGAAAACAGCAAGTTCATGCATTATTTTACATATTTACGTTTTTAGTAAAAGAATTATGTATATGTATATATTCTGAACGTACTTGCAAACAAAGTTAAAATCTCGTTATAAAATAGAACAGAAAGTACTACCATATTTTCACATTAGCCTCTCCGTACATGTAAAAATTATGGAAATTTTATTTTCTAAATATAAATAAATAAATAGTAAGTATGAAATAAATTAATTAAAATTTGTTATGAAATGAAAACTAAAAAAAAAGTGTTGTTTTAATAGAACTTTCTGGCAACTAAGGGACAGTGTGTTTCTTCTGATAACGTCGGTATGATATAAAAAAAATCTAATTTTTGGAATTCTTATGGTAATAACTTGGTTGTTCGTAAACTTAAATTTATTTCCATGTCGCTACAGTGTCCTAGTTTCCGATATTTTTAAATCACTAATCTTGTTATAGTTAAGGTATTTTCGAACACGAGATTATTCACGCTTTTTGTGAAATTTTGATGTGAAATTCTTCGTGGAATTTGATTCATTGACAAAGTAGGATCATTGGTAGAGCAAAAACATCATCTAACTCCATGCTGAAAACAAAAACTGTTTCGTTTATTGTGAATTCGAAATTAATGTTATGGCATATCTTATATCTAGGCCTGTCATATACGTTGTAGATTAAGGTTAACAAAATGTAATAAATACCACAAGAGGGGAGTGGCTATCGTCGAATAAATATGTTAACTTGTTCTAGAGAATAAACCTCCCAGTCAAAGGATTCTTGCAGGTTCATTTTCAAACACCAAAAACAGCGAAACTTAATAAATAAATAAACAGTTGGAAAAAGCCGGAAAAGACGATAAGCCTGATTATATTCACGCTATAAATATATTGACGTGATAACAATCTTAAATAAATAAACATCTATGGATTCCTTCTTTGTCTTTAAAATATACAAAAACACGGTATTATACATTTAGAACACGAACTGGGGAACAGAGTTTATCTTATCTATCAACAATAAAGTAAAATATTGGTAGAACTACACTCAGAAACAGGGAATTGGGTAAACTATACATTCAGATGGTTAATCGAACTTTAGTTGATCGCTAAAAAAAGTGGTTGAAGGGGTATAAAAAAAAAACCCTCTCCAGATAGAAATCTTTAAACAAGAACATTATTAAATGATGTGGATCTAAAGGACACAACACCTCGAAGCCTTTAGTTTTCTTTATGGAAACAAAACAAATCGCATAGCAGAGCGTTTAGGAAATGAACGGGCTCAAAAACCTTACCCAAGCCAATTCCGAGCAACACTCTCAACCGTGAATTAAAGTTAATATTTACGAAAGAGGACCTTCTGATCCAAAAAGCCAAGATGGGTTATTAACTACCTAATAAACAAGAAATTGAAGTTGGTGAAGACTCACAAGCTTTGAAAACAATGGCTATTTTCATGAAAAAAAGATACTGAAGAAACTGGAATCATGGCAATCCCATTCGAACAAATACCTATCACATCCTTTGATCCAACTCCAATGAACTTTTCTTGCTTTTGATTTCTTAGACGAGTACTTGGAAGCCAATCTCCAATTGCAATGGAAACGTTGTGTTGTCTAAGCCTGACCTCGCCATCCTTCATCTTGGAAACTAGGTGTCAATCAAAAGTGTATGATAAAGGTCACTAGAGTGCACATAATAGAAATTAATTCCAAAGGAATTTGGGACGTCGTACCTATAAAATATATATACAACGTCAGTATGAGATACTGATTGAAAAGTGCGACGTGAAAATTTAATTTGGTTGTGGGTCCTCGTAATATTATAAGAGTTTAAAAACGGTTTTATAATGGTATCGAAATTAGAAATTATTATAAACATGGTCTGAAAGTTATACAGCGTGTTTAAAACAGCATAAAAAATTCAAAACATGCTTATAAAAGAATAAAATTTCCGAATGAATTTAAAGCATAACAGGTGTTTGGAAATGGGATTATGATCGAATAAAAGTTTGAAAAGGAGTTTATAATGAAATAAAAATTTGTCATTGTGGTTTTTATTAGACAAAAGTTTGAGAATGTAAGCAAAACACAATGAAATATTTTCGATTGGATAGCACAAAAGTTTAAGAAGCTGGTTGTAATAGGATTTCATTTTGTTTAATTCATAGTACATTTAATTCGAGATTATAATGTAACATTTTTTTATTTAAGTATTATCATCAAAAAGCAGAAAATAAGTAACGACAAAAATTTAAAAACTATATCTAAATGTATATATATATATAAGATTTTGACTAATTTATTGTTTTCGAATAAAGGTCCAGAGAGATGTATCATATTTAAAATAGATACAAATTTATCGTAACTAATATTGCTAATAATCATATTACATATTTTAAAAACAATTTGGTGCTATGAGTGGCAAAATGCCTCCCAGTGGCACAGCGGTATGTCCGCTAGAAACCGGGTTTCGATACCCGTGGTGGGCAGAGCACAGATAGCCCATTGTGTAGCTTTGTGCTTAACTTCAAACAAAAAACAAAACAGAGGCAAAATAATCTAGATTTCGAAATCGAGGGTCTGTGGTTCGCGTCCCGTTGCCGAAAATCCGCGCCCTATACTTTGGAGTTGTGGATACGTTTTTAAGAGTGAAGGTCAAATACCACTAATCGGTTAAACAAAAGAAACACGAGAGTTAAAAGTGGGTGCTGTTAACTAACAGACTTATCTCTAGTCTATCAGTTCAAAATTAAGGACTAATAATGCAGACTAGTCATAGCGTAGTTTTGCACGAATATTTTAAACAAACCAGCTGAATTTCGACTGATCACAAAAGCTTTAAGTCATGCTTTAGAAATCAAGTATTAAATATCGAATTATGAGACATGACTGAGAGGTTTGTAAAATCCATATCTAAAACCGGAAATTTTATAGTCCTAACTGAACTTTATGAAGCCAAAAGAGATATATAAATTAAACATATGCACATTGGGCGTACTACTAGGAAGCGAAAATACCATTATACATTTGATCAATAAATAATATTTTTTATTCAAAAACAAAAATAATGAAGACGATGAATAATCTAGATTTAACAGCAGACGATTCTAAGAAAAAAAAAGACTCTGATTTATTGTTCTGTTTGTATGGCGGTATCAATAAGAAAATTAATTTATCAAAAAAAAAAGACATAACCCAAGATTGATAATGGTAAATATTTTGATGAATTCCTTTTGTGGAGTTTAATCTTTTATTTCAAAACATTATTTTTATGCATTATTTGAATGAATAGGCAGAAATAATCCGTTCTTTTTATTTCACTTCGTTCTCAGTGTTATTTTATCATTTCATTACGCATGAAAGATGAAATAGATACTAAAACGCACTATAGTTGTTTCTGTATGTATTTGGCCCGGCATGGCCAGGTGGTTAGGGCGCTCGACTCGTAATCTGCGGGTCGCGGGTTCGAATCTCCGTCACACCAAA
>NW_013670917.1:66484-68880 GCF_000517525.1 Limulus polyphemus | reverse complement strand
TTGATGACTAGCTGCCTTCCCTCTAGTCTTTCACTGCTAAATTAGGGACGGCTAGCGCAGATAGCCCTCGTGTAGCTTTGCGCTAAATCCATAACAAACAATCTGTATGTATTTTGTACTAAGCCCATCTGTCGCTGTCCATAATTTTGAACTATTGACAAAAGGGAAAAGAGCCAATTGAGCCGCTCTGTACCACCCACCATCTACGATAAGTGATTGACTGTCATTGCAATCACATCTTAAAGTGTTGGGAATATTTTATAGTATCATCGGATTCGAAACCGCCTCACCAGATCCGAAATAAGAGCTCTACCAAAGGGCTAATCCCCACCTTTTGTGTTTGTTAAGTTATATTCAGACATCAAACTTTGCCTCGGGGGGGGGGGGGCGTCTTAAAGTGATTAGAATATCAAATAACATTGTTTGTAAAATGTTCTGATGCTTGTTCTCATTAAGGGTAAGTCTATTTTTTTTGAAACAGTCCCCATTGTGTTTGACGCAACTCTGAATCAATAACCAACGGATATTAACACATGATACCTAGTAAGAAACTCGGTGAAAAAAACACTCATATTTTGCAAAGAATTAGGACGCAGAAAAGTGACCATCGTTCAGATTCATCGCAAGGTTCAAGGTTCGGGATGCGATATGGCGCTGAATATGCTTCGCACTTTCAACTGTGAGGGCGTTACAGTCTAGACAGTTTATTTCACTATTCGGGTGACAGTAGCTCTGCAGACGGTGGTTTCTGCTGACTGAATGCTTTTCGTTAGGTCAGCGATTCTATATCAGGGGTAACTATGTTTAAACCCCAGGGGTGACTGACCAGGCTGTTTGGAATACGTCCACATAAGCTGCTGTTTAGTTTTAAAATATCAAGTATAAATAAATGGAATTTTTGTTTACTTTTTAGCAACTAATTTCTAAGTCTGATTTAATAACTTTATTCAAGCTTTTGTTACAATTTTAAAATTTCCTAAAAGTAAGTTGAATAATTCAAATATAAATATCCAAAAGAATTGAGGAAAACAATGAAAATGGTACGTTTCACAAATATTTCATTTATCACAACCATGGTTTTGGAAAGCTACATCCTTCGCTTTTAAGAAAAAATAAAAACTAATATTTTACCATATAATATTTTGTATATTTATATAATTCATACTCGAAACCGTCAGTACTTGGTGATAACCCGTAGTTACGGAATTATTACTCGCGTGGTTTCATCAGTACCAGACGATGTCTTTTTTTGAAAAAAAAATAACAAACAATAAAACACACAACAAAACCCAGATAAATATGTTACAGCCAAACAATTTTCAGCTCTTTTTTTTTACTTTTAGGCTTAGCGAAAGTCGGTCATTCAAGGAGTAGCGTTAAGTAAATCTCGTTTTTTTTTTTTAGATATCTTACTACAGCCTTGTCGGGTTTTATCTTTACAAGTATGCCGACCGTATTCAGTATATATATATATATATTACTGTAATTTGCCAATACAAATATCGAATTGCATGCACTCCTTTTTTTTTTTTTTCACTTGGCTGCTTGCACTTACTTCTTAATACATTAAAAGGTTTTATATGATAGGGGGTTTCTAGTCATTTCCCACGTTTTCTTCTGTTTTACTTTATTTACTGTTGGTTAGTCTTTTCATTTAAAGCCAACAGTTGAAATACTAGTTATGCGCTTTTCTAATATCTAACCTCAAGTATTCTTTAACGAAAGCTCAAGTTTTAATTACAAACAAATCATTAAAATAAGCTCCTTCACCGACTACATGGATTGCCAGAGGCGTCGCTAGGTGCTTAAAAGATTCCTGGCTCAGGCCCATAGGCGCTGGAATTTTTGGAGTTTCACTATGATATCGGTCATGATTTTCTATTTTGATTTTTCAAAACACTAACTGGAGATTCGGAGCACGGACCCTGTGAGCCAGGGCCTAGCGACGCCTCTGTGGATTGCGTAATTTGGCATGATACATTAGATCCATGCATAAAAAGTAGGCTTATCAGAAAAAAAAACGGCGTTTATAACGAAATCAGATCAGTATCAAAACTGCTAATTTTGCTTGTTTTAAGCTACAGCTACGCAATGAATTATCTGTAGTGTTCTAATCACAGAGATCGAACCCCATACTTCAGCATTATAAGCCTCCAAGCCTTATCGCTTAACCATAGGGAAGCTGTTAATGGAATGAAATTTTACAGTGATTCTATTTTTAAGCCACCAAAGTGAAATATGATATATTATTTGACATAGTTTGAAATGCTAAAATTGATTTATAATAGACACACAAATGCAAATATGAAACTAAAATCCTCGACCATTCTGATTCATTAAGTATGATAACACATTTCTAAATATAGCTTGTTTGTTTGTTTTTTGAATTTTCGCGC
>NW_013670917.1:52442-65753 GCF_000517525.1 Limulus polyphemus | reverse complement strand
ACTCTTTTACCAACGAATAGTGGGATTGACCGTCACATTATAACGCCCCCACGACTGAAAGAGGGCGAGCATGTTTGGTGTGACGGGGATTCGAACCCGCGACACGCAGATTGCGATTCGAGCGCCCTAACCACCTGGTCATGATGTTTATTTAGTCGTTTTTATCAGTTGTTTGCAAGAAATGTACGTGTACGTAAAAACACACATCATGAGCTTACAAACGCATTTCACCTAAGTAGCCCTATTATGCTTCTTTTCCAAAACATATTTTCAAGAATAAATCGTCTACACTTCTTCTAAAGTATCTCATTCGACTGATTTATCTGTTACGCGATCCCGGATATTTTATTTATGTGTATATAGGATGGTTAGAGATAGAAATCACAACGATCTTTCAAACTGCGTTCATACCAAACAGCTGTCTACGTATGTACAAATATAATGCTGAAATTTAAACATTAAGAACAATATGAACAGGCTTGGCTGCGTTGGTCGTAAAGCATATTCTATCAGATATTCCGAGATGAAGTCAATATGACTTATAGAATGAGGAAGTAAAGGAAGATAAAAAAAAGCAATTTATCAATGTATTTTGTTTGTTTGTTTGTTTTGAATTTCGCGCAAAGCTACACGAGGGCATTCTGCACTAGCCGTCCCTAATTTAGCAGTGTAAGACTAGAGGAAAGGCAGCTAGTCATCACCACCCACCGCCAACTCTTGGGCTACTCTTTTACCAACGAATAGTGGGATTGACCGTCATATTATAATGCCCCCACGGCTGAAAGGGCGAGCATGTTTGGTGTGACAGGGATTCGAACCCGCGACCCTCAGATTGCTAGAAGGCGTAGTTGTTCATTCATAATTCTGCTCTCATAGGAGTCTGTATCTTTTGATTGTTACCCCCCTCCCCATCAAGTGACGTGAAACATCTTTGTTTTTGTTTCTTTGTTTGGAATTAAGCACAAAGCTACACAATGGGCTATCTGTGCTCTGCCCATCACGGGTATCGAAACCCGGTTTCTAGCGTTGTAAGTCCGCAGACATACCGCTGTGTCACTGGGGGCCGTGAAACATCTAAAATTATAATATAGCATTTGAAATACCTTTGATAATTTAGGTTTAAATAACTTCATTCAAAAATTATTTTTTGTACTAGATGTACAAGGATCCAGCAGCGCTAAGATGAACAGAATTAAAGACATTCAAGTTATCCATATGGATTTTTCTTACGATATTTCTCAGCAGAGGTAACGGCCGCTATGAATTCGTCCTATTTCGTTCTGCTATCTGTTTAATCCTTCATTTTCTTGATAGAAATTAGCTGTCACTGTCTGAACACACCAAAAATATCAGCTAGCTGAGATCTTTATCAATAGTTATATTTTGTACGTTATGGTTGTCATAGTAACAGTAATCAATAAGAAAATTGCTTTAAGCCTCGCATTCAAAATCAGTGGCTTTAAAAAAAGATGGCGCTTCGCGTATATAAAGGAGTTTGAGAACTTTTAAAGGTATTTTTCAGAAGCTAGAATAAGTTGATTTATTTTTCTAGTATCTACATCTATTTAGGCAAGTAAAGACTTGAATAAAGTAAAATGGAAGAGAGAAGAAATATTATAGAAATAATTCGCCTTTTCTGAAACCTACATAATCTGCAGCAATAAATTATTGTTACAACATTTGATATGAAAATCATTGGTAGAAATATCAGATGTTCAAAATGTAAGAGAAAAGGGTAAAATTAAATCATTTTTTTGTTTAACTGAAGCAATTTCAACGATAAACCATTTTTACAACGACCCCTATCAATTTCGAATATTTAATAAATATAAAACATAGAATATATCAAGAAAATTATTTCAATTTTTGTAGTTTATAACAGGAAAATTATATATATATATTTGTATTCAATAGGTTCCAGGTAATTATATGAAACGTTAACTTAAGTAATATAATTACAACAACAGTTATTGCAGTAAAAACTAGATAAAACTCAAGATGTTCAAATTTAAATGATTTCAATCTACTTGTTGTTAGATATGCAGATTTTGTTACAAAACAAATTTGATTCATGTCAGAATCAACTCCACCAATACGTGAGTCTAATGGTTATCAGACTGGATTTAAGGCTGATTAGTATTTCAAAACTACAGACGACTATGTCTGAATTTTAAGTTGTCTAGTCCATTTTAACATGGCCGCCATTCAGTGACAAATACAGGCTACTTTTAAGTGTATTATCTTTGCTCGGATTTAGATTATTTTAACCTTTTTGTATATCGGCAGCTGATTTTAGTCAGTAGTAAAGAACCTGACTTCTCTTGTAACCTTTCCTACGGGTTAAGAAAGGTTGAAGTAAGTCATCATCAGAAATTTTCTTGACAAGGAAATAATTCCTTGGTTTAGATGAAGATAAGAAAATTGGCATAACGAGAGGCATAGCAGACAGAAAATATAGTTTACTCTCAGGTGATGATGATGATGAAGAAACATTTTTATATTCATGTCGTGGAAGCATGACCTGATGACTAGAGCACTCGACTCGTAATATAAAGGCCACGGCTTCGTATCCTGTCACTGAGTATGCCCGATCTTTAGCCATGGGGTCGTTATAATGTTACTGTCAATCTCATTATTCGTTGGTAAAGAGTACCACAAGAATTGGTTGTAGATGGTGTTGACTAGCTATCTTCTCTCTAGTATATCGATTCAAAATTAGGGACGGCTAGCACAAATAGCCCTCGAGTCACTTTACGCGGAATTCAACAAACAAACAAGGCTATATGGTTTCCATGGCTATCTTTTAATCATCAGACCTGCGGTGAGTAAAGTATATAACTAACAATATCATGCCTATAGCATATAGTTCACGACTGCAAGAAGTTTAATCTTGTTTTGTTTTCCGGGATGACCTTGTCCAGGGTTACTGCCGAGGTTTGGAATTCCCCTGGAACCAGTAAACTTCAGTGACAAGTCATGAATCGAATAACATATTCGGCTTAATATTCTTATTTTGAAGTTTAAATATCAATTAAAACAGTTATTCTCGGGACATTTTTGTCAAGATAGCAACATATTAGGAGCTGAAACGAAAAACGCTAGTTAATTAGAACCAGAAAATATGACAGTGGAGAAACTTCGATAGCCACAACCTTACCGTAACTACGAAAAGGTGCCACTTTTCTTAATAAAACTGAAAACATATTTTATGAATGGGAAAGCAATACTGAAGCTGTTTACTTAATGAAATAGAAAGTAATTTTCAGATATTTTAAAATGGTATTGAAAGCAATAAGGAAGTAATGTAATGTTAATGAAAGCAGTACTGAGGCCCTAATGTCGAAATATAAAACATATGCCATGAAAATGTAGTCTTATATTACTAAATAATATATTAACAATATTTTCAATCAATAATCACTTTTAGCACATTACAAAAGACCTCATCACGACCTACTGTTTAACATGATGGGCTGCAGATTGAAGGTTTTGAACCACAAATGATGCTGCATACACTACTCATTTTAGTTGTGTGTGATGTATAAACGTGATGGTCAAACCCATCAGTTAGTTCCTGGATGTCGAAGAAAGCCCTTGTGGCGGCATGTGCTGCTGATTAACTGCCTTCCTCCTGGTTATTAGTTCAAAATTAGGAATTATAATTTTTTGAATCCCAGACTGTTAAGTCCATGTGCGCATGAGCGCCACAAAGGTTGAAAATACCAATGCTCAAACTGAGCCTTTGGTATACTTTTTTTGTAGCCCCCAGTGGCACAGTGGTGTGTCTGCGGGCTTATACTGCTAGAAACCTGGTTTCGATATCTGTGGTGGGCAGAGCACAGATAGCTAAACAACAGCTTTTTTTTTAATAACATTTATGACAGTGTTAATATGTTACAAAGATCTTGAACTGAATCGATTTGGACATATATAGCTGCTTCTAATACTTAGATGAGTATTAAGAAATAGCTTGCAGGTTCAGGATCACACTAAGATTTTGATGCTGTTGTTTTTTGTTTCTTTTCTGAGAGGTAAATATATTCGACTGTTCTATTTTATTTGAGAAAAACAAATATCATCAACAGCTTCTTGGTTGGATGTAATGTTAACGTTTGTAGACGATTTCAAAGATGTTACAGGATGTACACACACTATGAGTCGAAATGGGTATTGGAAAATAAAGGTAGCTTAAATTCAGTCGAAATTAAAACACTTTTCACGCAGGTCTCCACATTTTCGATAGAGAACGCCCTGCGTTCATAGATCAGATGATCAGAATATCGTCTGAAGAAATAATCCGAATATTCATCGTTATAGATTCAACACATCATAGAAACATCTAGAAAAAAAGACATGTTCAGCTAGATAACGCACTGCTAATGAGTGTTATAGTTTATTAGCTTGCAGTTATTAATACTAGTGGAGCTTGTATGAATCTTGTATCAATACATATTTGCAGTAGACCTTGATAGAACATATATGATGCTCTATATCAGATTGTTCAGTGGAATAAGAAATTAATTTATTTGAAATAGAGGAATCTAATTGCTCTCAATAACACGTCAAATGACGGGAAATATAACATTATTGACAATATATGGGCCACATGGCCTCAAGAGCCAGATCAGAGGCCACAAGGTTCAGATATAGTCCTTCCTAATTCCGAATTACTAACCATACGTAGGATAATCATTCAAAATTATCCACCGTCACAAGAGTTTTGTTCTGCTCTTTGAAATGCTACTTTCCTGACTACATATTTGGCCTTCTGATACACAACACAACATGCTGACTACATATTTGGCCTTCTGATACACAACACAACATGCTGACTACATATTTGGCCTTCTGATACACAACATGCTGACTACATATTTGGCCTTCTGATACACAACACAACATGCTGACCACTAGATTTCGTTCGGCCCAAGAAAGAGATAATTTCCCTCTGAAACAGAGAAAGGGTGGCAACTTTAGTTTTTAGTCTGTGTTAAGCCTCACTAATTTATTATATATATATATACCCTACAAAGCTGAATAGTTTAAAGGCATCATTATCAATTGCATGACATTGTTGGTTGTTTGTCTTCTCTTAGAATTGCTTTAGCCTTTTAAACTTGTTTTCAAGTTATAATCAACTAAATATCGACATCGTTACTTCACTAGAACACTAAGGAAAGTTTATGTTTTTGCTTTTAATTCAACATTTAACTGTTATTGAAGGAATAAGTAGCTTTTTCTAAACCTGCGTTGTTATCTCTTTCTTTGCATAATGAAATTCAAACCAATGTTCACAAAAGTTCTAATTTAGAGAGATATAAAGATGGATTGTTGAATAAATTTGGTCAATAACAATACCAAGAGCAAAAAGTATTAACAAAATACAACCTTATTGAAATTTAATTGAAAATAGGACAGATAAATGAACAAAAATATCTAAAGTAGTAACCACCACATGTTTTACGTCACCAGTATATTCATTACGTCTATTTACCAAGGATTAACGTCTACATTTTCGATAGTCAGTGTCATTCAAAGGTTAACGTGAAAGGACTATCGCCTATATTTTCGATGACCAGTGTCATTCCAAGGTTAACGTGAAAGGACTAACGTCTACATTTTCGATAGTCAGTGCCATTCCAAGGTTAACGTGAAAGGACTAACTCTCGTACTTTAGATGACCAGTGTCATTCCAACGTTAACGTCAAAGGACTAACGCTTATACTTTCGATGGCCAGTTTCACTCATAAGTGAACGTGAAGAATAACAGAACACTTCTCACTTCCAATGCCAAAAACAAAACCTTAACTAAAGCTTTTAAGTGGAATTTATAGTCTAGCCAAATGGAGTGCATGTAGTAGAGTGATTTTTTTTTTCCGGCGGAAGACAGTAACGGAACCAAGCCTTTCGCGTCAACGATGACGGACGATTTGTAATGGGTCATCCATCTCTACCGAAACTGTGCCTGAAGAAACTGGCGTTACATGATAGTGGACGTAGTAAAACCCAAAGAAACTGGCGCGAGATCTAACGGTTTAATCGAGGGGAATAAAGTTAATGTTCCGATACAAACATCTAGAGATTGGCAGTTTTTTTTTTTTTTTTACTTTCTTAGTTTTCTTGATCAACAAACATCAAGTAAAACACAGAAATAGAACCGAAACTTTCGTCTGCAGAAAACACGCGATACATTCGAATTCAATATGTTCTTATCTTTTGTCAGATGATATAAAATAAATTCTACACCCAGCCACGTTAAACTTTGTGTCGGTAAACTGATTGGTGAAATAAGGGTTATTACATCACACTTGCGGAGAAAAAATTCCACCCTGGTGGCATATTATATGTTATACAATTTATAAAAAAAACACAAAAACAAACAAACAGTTATTCGTAATTTACGTTGGAGCATGGCTTCGCAAGATAAAAAATATATTTTTTATAAACATTAAATAACTCACGAAGTAGTAAATATTTCCTATGTAGATAGTACAATTTAATAAAGTAAATATTTATTAAGTTCACCAATAAAGCACATATTTACTTGGTGGGCAAAAGGCCTCACAAAAGAGTTAGGTTGTTTCAATGGTGGGGTGTAGTATTGTCATTATTTATATTGCATACGGAAAACATAGAACTGCTTTAATACTATCTTTCTTGTATTTAAAGTCATACCATAAAGTGCTGACTGGAGAAACTAAGACATTTCGTATGATGTAAAAACGACCATAGAATGGAAACGTTTCGCAGATATTTGAACAACTTACATATAAACATATTTTTTCTCCAGAAATTCTCGGCAATAAGTGATCAATTCAGTTTCCTAGATGTTCTTCATTATTCACAAAGTAAACTTATAACGAGTGTACACACAAAGCCCGCATCTATACCAGTTTTTTTACACTCACATTAACATCACCGTACTCAAATGAAAAAACAAACAGCTATCACAGGAAAAACACACGAAGATCAAACCAATTTGTAATTCTAAAGAAAGCAAACTTAAGGGACCGACAAATAAACAACACACACACACACACACACACTCGAATTGAATGATTGCTCGGACAGCATTACCTTTGATATATTCAAAAGTGATACATAGAAAATTAGAAGTATAACTTTTACTACTTGTAAACAATGTGGCACACGTAACTTTGCGAGTTGGACTATTCCATATATTAGTGACGTAAAATAAACATACAATAAATGGTAAAAGGTCGGTGTTACTAATAAGACTTGTACAAATATCAGACAGAACCTTAAAACAAATATCAATTCGTTCTGCACCCGATCCAGATAATGGTTTCATGAAAAAAAGAAAGCTTCGCTAAAAATGCATGAGCAGGAAATAAATGCACAGTAAAAATGTTATTTATAAAATAACTTGTAGAACATACAATGAATTTTATCTTAGAGAAACGTCTCGTCCATTACACGAAAGATGTTGAACATGTAAGAGCCTTAAGTCAGTTTAACAAAGGTGTAGTGCTATAGCAATTCGGCGTGTAGAAAAGCATCAGACCGCCTTTTACAGATAGAAATCCTCGCTACAGCTAATGATTTTCTTCACCTTAAATATAATCTTAGACTGCACGCCTACATTCGACGCCGCTGTTTTTTTTTTTAAATAAACAATATTATCCGCATGACTTTGTTCTACTGGTTGTTAGAACAAATTTAAAAGTATATAGACTGATACGCTTTGTGAGTCTAGTTGTAGAAACGAAACGTCAAACTAAATAGATTTATCTTTATTCTAGAGTTGATGGTATATATATATATTCAACGTATAAAACATATTTCTTATATTTCAATAATTTTTTTTACACAAATGTAGCCTAGTTTATATAACAGTCTACCAAATGCACCTAGACACTAGTTGTTAAATTCCACAGGCCTGCGAATTTAAACTTCATAAAAGTTGTTTTGGTTTTGGTAACGGATTTTCCATAATTCAGCTACGCAGATTTCAAAAAAAAATATTATTTTTTTTTCTGTCAAGTAAGGATATTCTACAAATCAGGAAGAAAAAAAACACACTCTTAATTAGATCAAATTTACAACAAAGTTACCAAAATTTTAATGTTTAGGTCATTTGCACAACCTCTTGTTGCCATAGCGACGAATAAATAATATTGAAAAGAACAGAATAATGTCAAAGTTCACTCTCAAACAAATACTGTCCAGAAATGACACGTCAGGCGACCTGTTAACCGTTTATATACTAGTGGTGTGTTTATCGTGGGTTCTAGAACGAGTGATAAGACTTTCACGTCGCGGTTGGTCTAGAGAAATCTATAGCCAGTGGTTGTCAACATTTTAAGCATAACGAAATGTGACCCGATTTCAATGAAAATGATTCCCTTACGTAAAAGTACATATGACGTTTTGTGAAAAATATGTACGTGATGGAGAATAATGGATATCATTTTCGGATTCAGCATACAAGAATTATTGTAGAACATGTAAACATTTCAAGACAATAAAATGTTGAGAATACGTTCCACTGTCTAAGAAATTGTATTATTTAATATCACTTGGTTCAATTGTTAAAATACGTGTTCTATGTGCATAATTTATTTAATCCTTCTATATAGAATACTGGTTGGTCTTCTACAGTCCACCTCGAAGCACTTCACTTTGTTTACTCTTCTGGCCCATGGCTATTGAAGTGTATTGTGAACGAGCATATTATCCATGTCAATTACAACATAATGGATCGCTTTTGTTTTGGGGGTGGGGATGTCCTGGAGTTTTTCAAAAATATTACTTACACTTTAAGCTACAGATACATTATAAGAATGACAGTCAGTCTCTTACCGTGAATGATGATGGAAGAGTGCTGCTGGCCAGTAGTTCCAAATTAGGGACAGCGACAGATATACTTAATAGTTTTGCCTTAAATACAAATACTTTATATGGAGACCGCATCATATAGTAACGTAAATTTATTATTTGATATTATACAGTAGACCAACTGTTTAACGAATATGTTACACATTTCTTTTCTTTTCACCAAAAGTAAAATTTAAAATACAATCTGTGATGTAGAGGCCTAATGCATTCTTTGATTCGCCGCATCCTCTGCTGTTGACTGAAGTTTCGCCTAGTCAAGGTTCATCAGCACAACTTGAGTTAGCACAACCATTATTATTATTTTTTCATTAAGTGATTTAATTCCAGTCCCAGAAGGAAAATGGCGGGCCAGCAGATGGTTGCACCCCTTTTCTTCGGCCAAGAGAAGTAACCAAATATATAAAACTCTGGAAGCATGGATGAACAAGTGCTAAATAAGCCAAGTAATACAGTACGGCTTCTTATATTGTTGATGTGTAAATAATATTTATGAGGGAGTTTAAGTCTTTTTTTAACTCCCCATATGGTAACCTAAATTAATTTGAGCATGTGAATAATATTATGATATTGTGCCTAATTTATCATAACTGTTTAATGATTCTATTACAGATTTCTTTTTCCTCAAAGGTAAAATTGCTTTTGGATAATTTGATATTACACACAATTGACTGCGTAGTTTATTGCAAAATTTAGTTTAATTTATATGTATAACAGTATCGCAGTAAGTAAATAATAGGTACATATAAAATACTTATTAGGTATGATTGATATACATATATATATATATATAAATAACACGGATAAACATTGTCGTTGAAAGATAATGTATCTTTATAGTTGAATCAATATAAATAAATACAACCTACAGGAGAGAGATTGTAAAACAGGACCTTCGTAAATGATAACTACACTGTCACCCTGAAACATCGTATTAGTTTTGTTATTAAAATTCGTAAATGTATTAGTTCGTATTAGTTTTGTTATTAAAATAGTTTCTCATCAACACATTAAACATGCATTTTTCAACTTTTCATTATATTCTCCATGGCCAGGTGGCTAGGGCCCCGGCATGGCCAGGTGGTTAGGGCGATCGACTCGCAATCTGAGGGTCACGGGTTTGAATCCCCGTCACACCAAACATGCTCGCCCTTTCAGCCGTGGGGGCGTTATAATGTGACGGTCAATCCCACTATTCGTTGGTAAAAGACTAGCCCAAGAGTTGGCGATGGGTGGTGATGACTAGCTGCCTTCCCTCTAGTCTTACCCTGCTAAATTAGGGACGGCTAGCGCAGATAGCCCTCGTGTAGCTTTGCGCGAAATTCAAAAAACAAACAATCTAATTCCATTTTCTATAATGCAATTGCAACACTTAGTTTATTTGAAATAAATAACTTACAATACTTGCTTTGCTTTTCTGAATTCCATAGCTAGAGTGCCCCCCCCCCCCAGTGGCACAGCGGAATGTCTACGGACTTACAACAATAGAAACCGGATTTCGATACCCGTGAGCACATATAGCCCATTGTGTAGCTTTGTGCATAACTACAAACAAAGCATAGATAGATATCTATATTCAAAAATCAATAATCAGTTCTTTAAAAAAAAACAAAAAAACAAACTCTTAGAAAGTATCTGATGCTATGATTTTTTTAAGAGTTTTTACTGTGGTTGGTAATTAGCATATATGAATGTGTCCTTTGATTAAAGGCAAATTACAGATTCTGACCGAAAAGCGCAACGAACAACTACAAAAATATCACCTTATTAAATTGCCGGCAGATCTTCGCCTTCTTTCCACAGGGAATTGAAACTCGTGGTTGAATAAACAGCGGCTGAAATGAAATATCTCGAAAGCTTCGTTCCTCGAGCACTAGAGGGAAATCAAGTTACGTACCTACTTTACAAAAGGACAATGTCTTCAGTAATCCTTCCAATCCAAGTGGCGCTAGAACTTGATCTGCCCAGTTTACAGTGAATGTGAGGTCTTGCCTTAGAGCTAACTTTACAGCTATGTCTTCAAAACAGGTTTTTAAACCCTTTGCATTTTTAATGTGTTTTGTCTCCTTTGTACTATCTTTTTTGTTTTCATTTTTTGAGTAATTTGCCATTTTATAAGAATAGTTGAGTTACAAATTCCGTGTGTTCATCCTCAGAACAACAAGAAAAGGTATGTCATTTATCTAATATTACCTGAATAAAAAAAGCTAATCTCTTTACTTTGTGATAGGTTTGCTCTAATTTACATGTAAACATCAAACACTTATTTTTAAGGATATGTTACACTAAAAGATTAAGTAAATAAAAGGCGTTGCTTATCTTTTACTCATCTCAAAAAACAACTCTAACATAACGCTATTAACAAAGCAATCATATTGTTGCGATAGCAATTAAACGTTAATGTTTTGAGCCTTCAATATAATATCAACAATATATTGAAGAACTATGATTCAAACAGGCTTTTAGACCAATGTCACATATTTTGCCTGAGGGCATCACTGTAATAAGCGAGTATTTAAGAGCCTTATTAGAAAAACTAGCTTTATTTTTTTAAAAGTAAAGTTTAAGGCAATGTTTCACAAATATTAAATAATTCTTTATTTACAGGTAGGGAGAGAATAAACAAAAGATGGCAGATCGTTCGATTTTAATTTGAGAAAAATATTAGAATTGAAATTTTAGCATGAACAGAAACTTATGCGTACGTGAGTTAAGTAGCTATGTCAAAAATCTCTAAGACTGAGGATTAGACATTCCTAATGTTGAACTACTGACTGTCACTTTTATAACTCTCCCGCAACTGAAAGTGTGGACCATGTTCAGTGGAGTCGCATCTCGAAACGCTTTAAACCTTTAGATACTTTTTCTCACACGCTAACCACTAGGCCACACCTGGTCCATTTACTTTCAAAATGTAGGCACCTGGTACTCTGCAACATAAAAAAAGGAGTAAACTTAACGCATAAAATACGTTGCTGTGTGT
The DNA here is from genome assembly GCF_000517525.1 of Limulus polyphemus. Taxonomy (NCBI): domain Eukaryota; kingdom Metazoa; phylum Arthropoda; class Merostomata; order Xiphosura; family Limulidae; genus Limulus; species Limulus polyphemus. The sequence goes on along the minus strand of NW_013670917.1, from coordinate 53,914 downwards.
TTTATATTTCTACTATTACATTTACATAAACTGTTATACTTCTACTAAAATTCTGGTCTTAGTAATTAAATTTTTGTTAACATTAATAAAGCTTTCAGGCACTTTGGTAGACGTCCAGATCAAATCAATATACGACAAAGAACAGGTGTTATGTTGAATTCATTCCAATCAAAACTAGCTTAAAAATTACGTAAAATACAATAAATTTTACGTGTAAAATTTTATCCAGGATAACAAAATCTCCAATGATAGATGAGTAATTAGTATATAATCGATTACGATCAATACAAAAAATTCATTATACCAAGTGAACAGTGTTCATAATATATCGCTTTATTTTTTCCAGAATGGGGATATTTTTGTCATGATTCAAATACTTTTACAGTCAGACTTATCCAATAAAGAAAATATGAATTGTATCTATCTTGAAGGGCTAAACATCTGCACGTACACACACACTTATAAACGGTTGATTTGTGTACATAAAGTTAAATAATGACACGTGATTGGTATATTTCCTGTATCACCATTTGTAGATTTAACAACGAACTATTTGTTGAAGAATCCGGCATGGCCAGGTGGTTAGGACGCTCGACTCGCAATCTTAGGGTCGCGGGTTTGAATCCCTGTCCCACCAAATATGCACCACCTTTCAGCCGTGGGGGCGTTATAATGTGACGGTCAATTCCACTATTCGTTGGTAAAAGAGTATCCCAAGAGTTGGTGGTGATGACTAGCTGCCCTCCTTTTAGTCTTTCACTGATAACTTAGGGACGGTTAGTGCACATAGCCCTTAGTGTAGCTTTGCGCGACATGCAAAACCAACAAAGAAACTTTGTTAAAGAATTGTAGCTGTTTCTAGTTAAACTTCATATATAACAAAGTCTATTTGTATTTTTCTATAACCCGTTCCTCTGATATGCTAGGTTACGGATTTACAACGCTGAAAATCCGGGATTCGATTCACCTTGGTTGGCGAAGTGCAAATAGTCGTCCATTTTGCAGCTTTGCACAACAACCATGTAACTTCGCGTGGAGATAAAAACAAAATGATTAAAAGAAAGGCAGTTGTTTTCATTACATTCCGAAAGTAGAATGTTTGAAATCGCTTTAAAGGAAATAAAGAAATAGATAGTAAACGTTACGGCCAAACGATCTTCATCGTATCCCATTTATAGAGAGATTGAGTATGTTATATTAAATAGATAGTAAACGTTACGGCCAAACGATCTTCATCGTATCTCATTTATAGAGAGATTGAGTATGTTATATTAAATAGATAGTAAACGTTACAGCCAAACGATCTTCATCGTATCCCATTTATAGAGAGATTGAGTATGTTATATTAAATAGATAGTAAACGTTACAGCCAAACGATCTTCATCGTATCCCATTTATAGAGAGATTGAGTATGTTATATTAAATAGATAGTAAACGTTACAGCCAAACGATCTTCATCGTATCCCATTTAT
>NW_013670917.1:50941-51803 GCF_000517525.1 Limulus polyphemus | reverse complement strand
TCCAACGACGAAAAATATTCAAACACTCGTCAAACACCCGTCAAACACACGGGCAAGACGTGTTGGACAATGATACATCTTCTAGCAACACATATATTCCAAACATGCAGCAAATGTGATGAAACGATACCCGGTAGAAAAGATAAGATGATAGAACAATTAAAATCATGCCATGGCCCGTACAAAGTCCTCATATGAACATGATTAAGGTTTTATATGAATTGGGAAAGTCAAACTGCAATCAAACAAAAAAAAACATTTAAAACAACATTTCACAATGATAAAGACAAGATGATAGAACAATTAAAATCATGCCATGGCCCGTACAAAGTCCACATATGAACATGATTAAGGTTTTATATGGAATTGTCAAACTGCAATCAAACAACAAAACATTTAAAACAACATTTCACAATAATAAAGATAAGGTGATAGAACAATGAAAATCATGCCATGGCACGTACAAAGTCCTCATATGAACATGATTAAGGTTTTATATGGAATTGGGAAAGTCAAACTGCAATCAAACAACAAAACATTTAAAACAACATTTCACAATAATAAAGATAAGATGATAGAACAATTAAAATCATGCCATGGCCCGTACAAAGTCCTCATATGAACATGATTAAGGTTTTATATGAATTGGGGAAGTCAAACTGCAATCAAACAACAAAACATTTAAAACAACATTTCACAATAATAAATTGATAAAATTATGGTAGAGTGAAAAAAAAAGGTGTAATGTTCTGTTTAAAAGCAAATACAAAATACTAGTTCATTCTAAAACACAGTCGCTTTTCTCTGTATTTTCTGTACTAATGATAAATAGAGCATCTAATTGTAATTACTCATCATTTGT
>NW_013670917.1:46471-50316 GCF_000517525.1 Limulus polyphemus | reverse complement strand
ACAGATAGCCCATCGTGTAGCTTTGTGCATAACTTCAAACAAACAAACAAATCCTAATTAAAATATTAAGTGACATTAAAAATAATAGCGAATAAATTATGCAACGAGGGAGGCGTGTATCGATGTCTTATGAAATGTCTTAATCCCCATTATAAATAATTTATAGAATAAAAAATCCTATGTTTAATTTTACCTTAAAGCTTTAGCTTTTTGGATTCTCTACTTTTTAGATAACGTATCTTAACTGTAACATCATGTTTACGATATTTTTCATCTAGCCTGTTCGTAGTGGTTCTCACTACAATAATCATTAACAATAAAAGGTTCTACCAGTCATTAGGGTAATAGCGATCAGTGAGTGTAACAGGCAAAGTTTGTCACTTCCACTGATAGCATATCGATTTCTTCACAACCAAGCTAAAGAAGATATCTCATCATGCGAGCTTGTATCAGACCACATACGTCAAAACTTGGGTAATCAATATTGAACGATCTTCAAATGTTTCGTCATGAGAAGTAAACGAAAATGACAACATCCCATCAGCTTTACTGCCAGAATATAACTTTTATGAACGTAAGTATCTTTTCTCGTGTCATACTTTGATCCTCTTACACATCGTATTATTATTTTTTTCCCTTGCCAACAGCTCGCAAGAAGTAGTTGTTGGTTAAGAGGAACAGTTTTGAAAGTTTATCAATAGAATAGGTCGATGACGTCTGGAGCGTGACTGAAATAGGAGAGGCATCATGATTATGATGGTAATGCAGCTGATAAAAGACATAAATCACGAGAATAGGTTCTCTAAAAGGTCATTGTTCATACACTCGAAATAGTTTTAAAAACACGATTGATCATACTTTGTACAAATAGGTATATCTCTTTGTTCTCGAACAATTAAACAACCTCAAGTTTGAGAAGATTGGTAGGGTTTGTTTTGAATTTCGCGCAAGGCTACACGAGGTCTATCTGTACTAGCCGTCCCTAATTTAGCAGTGAAAGACTAGAGGGAAGGCAGCTAGTCAACACCACCTACCGCTAACTCTTGGGGCCATTCTTTTACCAACGAATAGTGGGATTGACCGTCACATTATAACGCCCCCACTGCTGAAAGGGCGAGCATGTTTGGTAGGACGGGGACTTGAACCCGTGACCCTCAGATTTCAAGTCAAGCGCCCTAACCACCTGGTCATTTTTGGGAAGATTTAATATTTTAGATTTTTCGACAGAGCAAGTAGCAAATAACAAAAATAATATGAAACATTTTACTATGTCTGTTTGAAGTGTCAAAACTTTGATCACTGTGCAGTATCAAGTTTTTCATCAGTGGTCTGTGGATACGAGGGTCCATTGTTCGCGTACTATTACCGCAAAAAACAACAACAACAAAAAAAAAGCGCTCCGTACTTAGGGATTGTGAGTACGTTAAAAAAGTTAGAGTAAAATCCCACTATTTGATCAGAGTAGTTAAAGAATTTGGGGTGAATGCTGTTGACTAGTTGTCTACCGTCAGGTCTATCACTTCTAACTGATATTTCGAAACAAATAAACTCCTACTTAAGTATAAAGTAACTGGTTTTCAAAGGATGTAAACATCAGTGGCTCAGCGGTAAGTCTGAAGTTTATAACGCTAAAAACCGGGTTTCAATATTCGTGATGTGTACAAAAACAGACAGCCAATTGTGTAGTTTTCTGCTCAACACCAAATAAATAAAGAAAAGATGTAAACCCTAAAGCTCTTTGTATTTAATAGTAACAACTGAGTAAGATCCAAAAGGTTGATAAATCAAATTAAAAGAAAACGATAAAACCTTAGCACTTTCAACAGGTGGACATGTCTTCATCAGAGGCGAAGGCAGAATATCAGGTATGGTTCTAAAGGAGCTACTGAAAGCACCTGTATGAAATAACAATGGATTAAAACTAATTCCTGGCACTGTTAGAGGGTTCTTAAAAAATAACGTATATGCAATTCTTTAACGGCTATTTTTTTCAAAGAATCTCTGAAGAAATGCTTGTTTGTTTGTAATTTCGTCGCAAAGCTACACGAGGGCTATCTGCGCTAGCCGTCCTTAATTTAGCAGTGTAAGACTAGAGGAAGGCAGCTAGTCATCACCACCCTCCGCCAACTCTGGGCTATTCTTTTTTACCAACGAATAGTGGGATTCACCGTCACATTTTAACGCCCTCACAGCTAAAAGGGCAAGCATGTTTGGTGTGACGGGGATTCGAACCCGCGACCCGCAGATTGCGAGTCGAGCGCCCTAACCACCTGGCCATGCCGGGCCAACAAGGTAGGTCACAGAATCTAAAAAAGTAAATCACACTGTAAATTTTAAACATTGTATTTTCGTTTTATAAACCTAGATGACTTGGAAGTATAAAAATTCTAACCAAAAGTGTAAACCTTGTAAACCTGTGTGTCTCATACATAAAAACATTTTTAAGACTAACTTTAAGATAAGAAACAATAAAAAAAGGTTGTCGCTAAAGATTAAGTTCTACGTAATGAATGTCTAAATAAAAATGGGATTATGAGATTAAATATAAACGTTTACGAGGTTTTGAGACAGAATAGCGATTGTTGGTTAATTATTATTAAAGAAGAACAAGGGAATAGGTAACAAGAGTTATTTATATTTCGTGCTACACAAAGCACTAAGTATTAGAGGTATTAAACAAACACATTTACGTGTATTTTAACATCTAATGATCGAGAAACTATAGGTGTTAATATTTTTCATATAAACAAGAATAGTAACTTTTGTTCCTTTTCCTTATTTGTTTTATTAATAAGGATCGCTGTAAAAAAAATAAAACGTTCTTATAGCAGAAGTATCTTATTTTTTCGAGGGTACATTCGTGAATCCTTTTTTTTCCTTTTCTGCGACACAACTTTTGTCATCACTTTGGAAATTACTTTGATAAAATCGAGTTATTTTAAATCACAGAGAGTTCTTAATTAGTGCTAATTGTGAATATTTACTTAAAGTCATTAATCCGTTTTCTTTGTCTACATAGAAGTCGAAATATTTTTTCTAAAATCTAATAATATAATGATAAGATGTTGATAACGCTCGTTTTACTTGCAGGACGCAGTTTGGCATGTTCAGAATTTATCAGAAAAGAGCTTGGATTGTGTAATCTAATAAAGAAATGTTCAGGGTTTAGTAGAATAGAGCTTGGATTATGTAAACTAATAAAAGCATGTTCAGGATTTAGTAGAATAGAGCTTGAATTGTGTAATCTAATAAAGGCATGTTCAGGGTTTAGTAGAATAGGGCTTGGATTGTGTAATCTAATAAAGAAATGTTCAGGGTTTAGTAGAATAGAGCTTGGATTATGTAAACTAATAAAAGCATGTTCAGGATTTAGTAGAATAGAGCTTGAATTGTGTAATCTAATAAAGACATGTTCAGGATTTAGTAGAATAGAGCTTGGATTGTGTAATGTAATAAAGAAATGTTCAGGATTTGGTAGAATAGAGCTTCGATTGTGTAATCTAATAAAGACAGGTTCAGGATTTAGTAGAATAGAGCTTCGATTGTGTAATCTAATAAAGACAGGTTCAGGATTTAGTAGAATAGAGCTTGGATTGTGTAATCTAATAAAGAAATGTTCAGGATTTAGTACAATAGAGCTTGGATTGTGTAAACTAATAAAGGCAGGTTCAGGATTTAGTACAATAGAGCTTGGATTGTGTAAACTAATAAAGGCATGTTCAGGATTTAGTAGAATAGAGCTTGGATTGTGTAATCTAATAAAGGCATGTTCAGGATTTAGTAGAATAGGGCTTGGATTGTGTAATCTGATAAAGAAATGTTCAGGATTTAGTAGAATAGAGCTT
>NW_013670917.1:45041-46074 GCF_000517525.1 Limulus polyphemus | reverse complement strand
GATTTAGTAGAATAGAGCTTGGATTGTGTAATCTAATAAAGGCATGTTCAGGATTTAGTAGAATAGGGCTTGGATTGTGTAATCTGATAAAGAAATGTTCAGGATTTAGTAGAATAGAGCTTGGATTGTGTAATCTAATAAAGAAATGTTCAGGATTTACCAGGAAAGAGCTTGAATTGTGTAATCTAATAAAGACATGTTCAGGATTTAGTAGAATAGGGCTTGGATTGTGTAATCTGATAAAGAAATGTCCAGGATTTAGTAGAATAGAGCTTGGATTGTGTAAACTAATAAAGACATGTTCAGGATTTAGTAGAATAGAGCTTGGATTGTGTAATCTAATAAAGAAATGTTCAGGATTTACCAGGAAAGAGCTTGAATTGTGTAATCTAATAAAGACATGTCCAGGATGTAGTAGAATAAAGCTTGGATTGTGTAATCTAATAAAGACATGTTCAGGATTTACCAGAAAATAGTTTGGATTACGTAATCTAATAAAACGTAAATGACTCTATTTTTGTGTACATTGTGGTTACTGCTAGATTTCTTTAACGTACCAAGCGCAAGGTTACTTCTGTTTCTATTTTTTCTGTTGTATGATTTTAAACAATACGCATCTAAAAATAACAGTTTTTCTACGGTTCTTTTTTTATATATATAGGACAACAGAAAGTGGTGCATAGTTTATCTCTGTAATTGATCTGTATCAGAAAAATGTGTTTTTACCTGGAAGGTAAGTCATTATATTTGTGTACTTGAAATAAAGTATTCTTAATAATACTATATTTATCGAAAAGAGAAAGATTAAAACTTAAGGTTTTTTATTCAATATTTCACATTTTGAAAGTTTCAGTTTAATATAATTACTTTGTTCTCAAGTGGTCAAATAGAAAGTATCTTTCGTAACTTATCACTACCTTAAAACCCTTCTATAAACGGAATACAAAATATCATCGTTATTCTTTTTTAGGAATTGGACTTACAATTGTTATCTTGTATCTTTAGCCTTCTTTATCACTACCCTAAAACCCTT
>NW_013670917.1:29271-44105 GCF_000517525.1 Limulus polyphemus | reverse complement strand
TTGTCCTCCTTTTGTTCTGTATTGCTAAATGTAAGATTGCTATGTCTGAAGCCTGGGGGTTCTCTGAATTGGCCGATTAGCTGAAGTGTCTCATAAGTTGTTTTTGTTTGTTATTAAGCACAAAGCTACACAAAGGGCTATCTGTGCTCTGCCCACCACGGGTATCAAAATCCGATCTCTAGTGGTATAAGTCCGCAGACATACCACTGTGCCACTGGGGTGCGTCTCATAAGAAGCCTTTTGGATTGAAGGTAACAAATATTTGTCCATGTTGCAGATGTTAATACATTGTTTTTAACCGAAGATTTAGCTATAGCCTTAATATCAAATTTATCTCTGTTGAATTGCATTTTTTGCATAACCTTATGAAATTTATTATATTTTTTGCATAACCTTATGAAATTTACTATATCACATATTGCGTATTTAATAACTTCACAAGTATGTTGATAGTGCAAATTTTATATACATTGAAAGACATGAGGGAGGGAGTTAAAAAGTTGCACGTGATTTACTTGAACCGCTAGATGGAGCTACAGTAATACATTAAATTTTATCATATTTAATAACGATGTTTATAGAGCTTAAAATAAGCATTTCTTCTAAATGTGAACAATAATTCACAGCTTGATATTTTGATGCATAAAAACTATACATTTTGAATATTAATACAAACCTGTCCAATGAAAACATCTATACAATATTTCTTTGACATTAACATCTTCGATAATTTTCTCTTAATATCACTTTCCCCTCTTTTTAAAACTTTATACAAAATTTAAGAAACGGTTATAAATGTAACAAAAGTATTATTATTTATTTGATTTACTTTGTTTTCCACTATTTATTCAATATCTTGAAGGCTAGACTTTATATGAATCAAATTTGTTGCGAAAACTAGTCTACCAAGAGGAGGTTTGATTTATATTCATAAAATATATTTTTATTTGTGTAGGAACTCAGCGTTACTTTATTATCACCAAGTATCCTATTTTATGTTTTTTTTTCACTTATTCAGCTATTATTTCCTTAGTGATCTCATCTTAAAACTCTGCTATCATAGATTTTATCATACTGACGAAGATTATTCCAAGATAAAATTTGTGAAAGGAGACACCCGTTTCCTCGCCAACATTTCTAACTTTTTGAGAATATTAAAAAACAAATATAGTATTGTAGGCAGATTTAGTAACATTAAATTGGTAGAAACGTTATTTTTTTCTATCCACCAAATAATCCTCTGAATATCGAACTTTCGTCCAATTGCACAGAAAATCGCTGTTTTTCAAAAACCATTAGAGTTCCCAGAATACCACGATAATGGTATCACCATGGGAAAATGCGCATTTCCAGCTCTTCCCATGAATCTAATACCAAGCCGTTTTCCTCCTGTACGGCCGGATGTTTATGCGGACCTAAACTGAGAGCTCTCAGTTTTTCGGATCATTTATTTTCGAGGAAACGACAACAGCTTCCTGGCCTTATTCATGTTTTTTTTGGGGGTGGGGGTGGGGGGGGTTGCGTTAGATATTTCAGAGAGTAAAAAATCTTTTGGAGTATGCTACTAAATTATAGTGTTAAGCATACCGGACTGTAGATCGGAGGCTCCATTGTTCGCACCCCGTAACCACAAACAGATCGCGCTCCGCACTTTGGGGGCATATGTGCATTATAAGAGTGACGGTTAAATCTCATACATTCGATTAGAGTAGCCAACAAGTTGGTGGTGGGTGGTGTTGACTAGTTGCCTTCCCTCTAATCTATCATTTCAAAAGTAGGGACGGCTAGCACAGATAACCCTTGAATAGCTCTGCTCGAAATTCATCAAACAGCTCTTGCTTCCTTACGCGCACACACACACGTACATACATACAGGAATAAACGTAAATTGTTTTTCTGCACTTTTAAGCATTAATTTTTCTACATAATTTAACAACACCAACAAAAATAGTTATTCACTTCGATACTTAATTCACAAATAGATATAAAGTTCTGACGGAAATGTTGATTTTTAATTCATAATTTTGTATCATCAGTTGAAACTGCCTTAGATTTAATCAAACTTGTGAAATGGAACGACCAAAATAATTGGTAAAACGTTAAAATAAAATTATTGTGGACTATAAAACTTACATGAAAATGTGTTTATATTTCAAATATTATACAGCCTTCTTCGCCATCTAGCGGCTCGTCGGTAAGTCTGCAGGCTTATAACGCTAAAAACCGGGTTTCGATGCCCATGGTGAGCACAGCACATATAGCCCATTGTGTAACTTTAGGCTTAACAAGAAACAAACAAACAAAGACAGTCTTCCTCAGTTGAGAGTAAAAGCATGGCTACTTAGGTCCTCCCTCAGCGAGTCGGAGTTAAGTTTACGGACTTAGAGCGCTAGAATTCTGGGTTCGATTCTATGTGATGGACAGAGTGCAGTTGGCTTATTGTGTAGCTTTGCGCTAAAATAAACAAACAAATATTTTTACAAAAAATAAATAAATGTAGCACATTCTCGTTTAAGTTTTTTTTTCTCCGTAGGTGTATACCTACGTTGTGCCTCTGAAGTAATACTTCTCAATAGTAATTTACACAACTATCTCATTTGATCATGTTCCGTTGTACCATCCTATCCAAAACCTATCTCTTTGACCGTAATGTGTACGCATGTGGCGTTAATCAGGCTTAAAAGCGTGGGGTCAGTAAACAATGAGTATTGTTTAAAGCAATATTGCCCCCCAGTAGCACAGTGGTATGTCTGCGAACTTACAACGCTAGAAACCGGGTTTCGATACCCGTAATGACCAGAGCACAGACAACGCTAGAAACCGGGTTTCGATACCCGTAATGAGCAGAGCACAGATAGACCATCGTGCTTAACTTAAACAAACTTACAGCAGTATCATATCGTAAAGACTCCAACTAAGGCATTCAATTTCCTAAGACTTAGTTTAACTCTAATTAGTTTTTATTCTCGTAAGAGGATTAACAATAGCATCATCTTGTTTCTTGTTTCAGCGCTAACTGCCGGAACTTTGATGTTATAAGCCCTAAAGTTTACTGATGAACCACTATAGAACAGTATAATTGTCTCTAGAATGATTACATTCGTAAGGAACAACGAAAAATAAAGTTAGTGATTGCAAAACTAGTTTAGGTGAATCTTGCAGATCGAAAAACGAATTTGTTAAATGTGACGTAGGATCCTCGAAAAAACCACAACAATTATTTGTTAGGCTTGATAAAATATAATGAAAGTAAAACTTACACTGTAAAATATTGCCATGGTGTTTTCAGGGCTAAGCCCTGTTTCATTATTTTTTCATGTTTACACATCGTCATTTCACAACAATAGTTATATAGTACAATGCAAGAATCACCGTGAACTTCATATTCAATCCCCCATAGTATGGTGTGAAACTGTAAGCCCTTAAAAAAACAGTAAAATAACGTAGGAACAATGTAACATTGGTAGAGACCCGGATGTACGTATAAAGGAGGGAAGTTTTAGTTTGATTTATTATCTGCTACACGGTGCTGTTAAGCAGGAGTGATGTGAATAGGGTCTCTGATATTTAATGGATGAACAACTGATTGTAATTAAATTATCTATAGTTTTCTCTAGAAGAACGTTTGAAAATAATAGGATTGCAAAGAAAGATCGTATTTTAAATTAAATTTATTTGCAGTAAGTAGAAACCTTCTGAACTCTCCCTAGTCATTAAATAAACTAGTTAACTTCATTAGTACATTATTTTTCCCACCATGCTCTACTGCGTACAAACGAAACGAAGCATCATGAAAAATTTAAATCTGTAACGAAGGGAATGTTAAACTAAAAGCTCAAATAATGATAATTTAGATTATTTGCTTAAAGTAAATAAAAACGTTCAATATCCCCCAAAATTTTTTCTCGAATTTTACTCTTTGAAATACTATGTAACGAATTTGTTATTATATATTTATTTTAATGTCAACGTTTGTTAGAATTGAGTTTATATTTAAAAACATGCCTGGCTTATAGTGTTAGATATGTATTGCGAAACTCCCGCATATTCTCCAAAGTTGTAGAAGATTCTCGAGAGTAAGAATCAACAATATATCTATATGCGTAAATGTTTAAATACAACTCAGTATTGTTATGTAATCTGAATTTTCTAGAAAACCTTCCCACGCCTATAAATACAACCAACGCGACGCGCCTAACGAGAGTGTCTATTAGCAGTTCGCTTTATTCAGTGTGCTATAAACTTTGAGAGCTATAACTGTGATTTTTATAACGCTTATCAACAGGAAAACTTCAGATATTTGACCAGGAACCTCAACAAAGTTCGAACATTACAAATTATTTAACTTCAGTGGATTCTCATCGGACATTAGTATTTTTACGAAAACATTACCTAACTTCAACAGTGGAAAACCTAGCATGTGTGGCAAAGGACAAAGCTAGCTAGCTTCCCGGCGAATCGTACTTACATCAACTCGTAATTAACTCGCTTATCGTAAACCCTAGATAAGATATCAAGGGAGTTTCAAACTAGAAAGAAGATTTTATATTATTTGTTTAGTTTGTTAAAGTTTTGTTTATAAATCTTTGTTTGTAATAACTATTTGTAATAATTGTTACTGTAAATTGTATTGTTCTGTGTATATTAAAACGTATTTGTGTTAAAAACGAAGACGGTGTGTATCAATCTTGTTGGCAAATATCGTAAATTGATCAATATATCGGCATATATTTAAATACCAAACCCAAAGTACAATTCAACTACTAAATTTAAATTATCAGTTAACTCGGCTTCGGACTATTTGAAATTCTAATACGTAACAACTATTATAAACATAGCTGAAATACAATATGTAAAATGTGCAGTGTGTTAGGGACATTATACTCAAGAACCTCATGCACGAAAATTAAAACCGCATACATTACACACTAACACTGCATACGTTACTCTCTGAAATTGCAAGCCCATACGCTATTTAATGAAATATCATACCCTAGGTACTGAAATTATATTCGGTGCATATTGAAATCGCATACACTGCACGCTGAAATTTAATCCTGTACGTTATATACTGAAATTGAGACAAGATCTGTGACGTCATTATATAAACTACTCCCGTGTCAGGCGAAAGAGTCAATTTCATCTATGGGTAGTGAGAATGAATGGATCGAGGTACAACGCATCGATAGAATTAATATTAGATGTACTTTCGCAGGGTCCTCGAAAGTGTTCTGTTTCATGAGTAAATAAAACCAAAATTAAGAGTAACAAATGTTTTTATTTCTTGCTTTTGAAGTTCATGTGGCACACTGTGTTGTAGCCAACAGAGTACATAATTCTTTTCGTGATTCATACCATTCGCGCGTTTTACTGACGTCACGACAGTACAAATTGCAACGTTAAGCGTCCTTTACGTGACATCGTTTTATTGTCTACTGACTGACTGACAGACTACACACTAATGTATAGTGGTGCGACTGGTTAAAAACAAATGACCCCTCCAGCTGGCTTTTGGCCCCCTTTCGGATAAATAATAAAATATAATTAACGATATCAAAGGGCATCAATCCGAGCACACCATGCTCATATCATGTAAATTCAGAACTGAAAATATTGATTATTATTGCAAATTCAACGAGGGAAGTCAGGCCACAATACCAAACCAGGCAGCATTTCGGTTCGAAGCCAACTAAAGAGTATGTGTTTAGTCCCTCTCACGCATTTTAAACAATAATATTTCATAACATACCTATCTGGCTAGAGAACTGTTAAAACAAGCACAGTACTATTTCTTTTTTTATGCAATAGCTATTGTACTAAAGGGCAATGTTGCCAATAAAAACATTATTACTTTATTATAAAGCTAACTGCGTGACAATTGTAAAATAATCTCGCTTTTTCTTACGCGATAACATAATAGCCGTGAATGAGCGTGCAGGCCTAACCACAAGTCCAAACCGGCTGAAAGTTATCAACGTATTGCTGTTTAACGGTTTCAAAAATATATGAAACTTTGTTAAAGTAGTTTGTTTTTGCAACATTAGTAACCCCCCGTTTAAATTGGTCATAGTTTCGAGTGTCATTCCGTTGTAATGAACATTTTTCGACATAAAATATTTTAAGTCTCATGACATCATTTCTATAGTGTTTCATTGGACGACACACCTAGTGTTATATCTAGGTCACTAAACTGTCCATTTTGATCCTTTATCTTCGTACATACTCTAAAACTAAAAGTCTTGAAGGGGCTTTTAAACATTTTAAATATTCAAGCTATTAACATGACTAGCCATTCTCCTTAAAAAAAGATACTCAGAAAGTGTTTGACCAGCTAGTAGCTTTATTTAACTTGAATAATTGAATAAATAAAGTTGTTTAAACATTTGTTTAACAACAAGTAAAAGCTTCGAATGGTCTATTCTTTCATTGGGTGCTGTGTCTGTGAGCCACACTAGTTTCGGAGAATTCCACTCCTCATCAATGACCCTGGACACTCCTCATCAGTGAAATATCAGACAAAACCAAGCCTTTATAGTAGTGAGGTATTATTTAACTTATTCCTCAACATTGGTTACATCCCAGTCTCTTGGAAGCAGGCAAATGTTCTTATGTTTCTTAAGGAATGCAAACCAGCGAATAAACCAGGAAGTTACCAACCAATTAGACTTACTAGTTGTGTAGGCAAAATTTGGAAAGAATTATTAGCAGTAAGATCTCCACTTTTCTGGAGATAACGTCAAAATTATTCGAAGTTCAAAACGGTTTCAGGAAATTTTGGCAAACAGCATATCATTTGGTTAGATTAACTGAAACTATAATGGATAGTTTTAATAACAAGAAATACACTGTCGCCTGCTTTCTCGATGTAGAGAAAGCATTCGACACTGTACGGCATAATGGTTTAAGATATATAAAGTGAAACAATTAGAATTACCCACAGGTGTTATTAGTTGGTTGTTAAACGTTTTAGAAAATAGTTTGTTTGTTTGTAGTTAAGCACAAAGCTACACAAAGGGCTGTCTGTGCTCTGCCCATCACGGGTATCGAAACCTGGATTATAACGTTGTAAGTCCACAGACATACCGCTGGAACACTAGGGGGCTTTAGAAAATAGTAAATGAAGAGAGAACGTGGAGGACACCTATAACCTGTCTCTGATTTTCAGCTGTTAGACTAGCGATATGGCAGCCAGCGCTGTTTTAGTCTGAATGAATAGTTCGTCACTTTTATACCACACACACAATTTCAAAATGCGGAATTAATTTTTTCGACAACGAAACGTCAGCCATTAACTCTCGGATTCGCAGTTTGGATACGCTAATCACCAGGTCATGCCCGACCATTTTTTTTACTAAGAAAATAAGAAAATGTTAATTTTTTAGCCATAAAAGTTAAGAAAAACTTATTATGCCTTATAAAACCTCTTAGAGATTTGTGCCATCGTCTGTACGTGACGCCCCCCAGTGGCACAGCGGGATGTCTGAGGACTTACAACGCTAGAAACCGGGTTTCGATATCCGTGGTGGGCAGAGCACAGATTGCCCTTTGTGTAGTTTTGTGCTTAACTACAAACAACAACAACAACTGTACGTGACGCCCCCCAGTGGCACAGCGGGATGATTGAGGACTTACAACGCTAGAAACCGGGTTTCGATATCCGTGGTGGGCAGAGCACAGATTGCCCTTTGTGTAGTTTTGTGCTTAACTACAAACAACAACTGTACGTGACGAACATATCCTAGCTTTTCAATCACAGTTTGATTTCAGGGGTTCTTGGGTAAGAAGGATTTTACAAAATTTTCTAATTTGGGGAAGTTTGAGAGCCATTTCAATTTTCCCATTTTTCAATAGCCTTAGGCCTACTTCCCGAACTCGGATTGCTATGAAACTTTCAAGTGCTCTCAAGATACGACACAGATCACCAGAACATCTAAAAGTACAAGTTAGGTATTGTACTGACAACATTTACCCAAATATGAAGAATCTGACCAGTAGGGGTGAATCTGTATAAAATTGTATGCCAGTATTTATGCATGGCGAATGACGCAAACGCACGACATCTCTGTGAAGTCAACGACATGAATGCTACGCGATTTGTTTTGAATTTCGTGCAAAGCTACACGAGGCCTATATGCGCTAGTTATAGGCAGCTAGTCATCACCACTCACCGCCAACTCCTGGGCTACTCCTTTACCAACGAAAAGTGAGATTGGCCGCACATTATAATGCCCCCACGGCTGAAAGGGCGAGCATGATTGGTGGAATGTGAATTCGAACAACCCCCCAGCCACCTGGCCATGCCGGGCCGAATGCTATGTGTAACATGAGGATCTATGCTAGTTCGAAGTAAGAAGTAAATTACAACCAGAGGTGCCACTGTTGTCAACACCAGAAATCCGACATAGACTGTACTCCATAACATGTCCATCATTGAATTAGAAATAATTCATTCTCCGCTTTGACTGTTATATTTTCATTTGACTCTTTTTTTTTTTTTGTAAAGAGAGAAATGTTCCCTCTTACAATCTTACAGACAGACAGTTATATATGCCGGAGTAGCAAACGTTCAGAAACAAAACGTGATTTAAGAATTCAAGTTTTGGAAACTTACAAAGAAGATTAGAACACGAAATGATTACGAATAGTAAAAATACAGTTATTAGCAGTCAACGAACAGTCATTGTTGGGTAAACGTTACTCCCAAAACCAACAAAAGAACACTAGTGGAAAAAAACAAACAAAATTGAAAGCAAACGAATAATGTTCGATAATAGTGGGCATGAAAACAATAAAAATATTACACCCACTGTTATCGAACATTATGTAATATTTTTGTTGTTTTCATACCCACTATTATCGAACATTATGTAATATTTTTGTTGTTTTCATACCCACTATTATCGAACATTCTGTAATATTTTTGTTGTTTTCATACCCACTGTTATCAAACATTATCGAACATTATGTAATATTTTTGTTGTATTCATATAATAGTGGGTATGAAAACAACAAAAATATTCGAACATTGTGTAATATTTTTGTTGTTTTCATACCCACTGTTATCGAACATTATGTATAATAGTGGGCATGAAAACAACAAAAATATTACAGAATTTTCAATAATAGTGGGCATGAAAACAAAAATATTACATACTCGTCTAAACAACACTGGCTTGCGCTGGAAAAGTTATCATTATTATGCAATTCCTGCTATAAAAACTAATTAAATTATTTACAATAACTTATAAAGAAATGCCTGTTTAATTAGAAATTAAGATTTTTTATGCAGACGTTGAGTTTTTATAGGTATACTTTTTGATTATTTTATATAGACGTCCAATTGTGTAAGCGTATGATTTTATTTATATATTTATGTTAAGATCAAACTCGTAGGTTCTACACATTGCAATTGGGGTGGTGTAAAGAAACTTAAAACTCGAGAGCAATTAATATATTAGGGCGTAGACGCCTCGAAGAATCACAACACCAGCTGGAAATTTAGTATTGACCAAATAGCAAGGTTTTAATATCCAATTTCGAGCGATAGTTTTTAATTTCATCCAAATCGGTCATTTTTCACTACCCAATTTGCATTGGTTTATTTTTTAGTCATTGACCCTTTTTAGGATTTGATTATAACATAGGTACGTGTATGTTGCTTGTTCATCCCAAACCATATAAGAACAAGATCATGTAATTATGGAGACAACAAGGTCGATGGAGAGATAACTTTGTTACTTTTTTTAGTTCAGCCCAAGGCTGTACAATAGGCTGTCTACACTATGCCCACAACAAAAATCGAACCCCAAACTTTGGTGTTATAAACCCTTTGGCTTACCTCTGAACCATCAAGGACATGGCAGACAGAATAACAAATAATTCGTAACCTATGATTTATATAAAACTTATGATGTAGTCCCCTATTGGGTCAGTGGTAAGTCTACGGACTTAGAACGTTAAAATCCTTGGTTCAATTTCCCTCGATGGACACAGCAGATAACCCATTGCTGCTTTATTCTGGAACAAACAAACTTTTGCACCTAATAGCAAAAACAAAGAGTTCATAATAAAACAATATTGTCTGTTATCTAACAAGACGATTTTATGATATTTGTTAGAATTACACCAGTGGCGTAGCTATTGTGCAGCAGAGACTGCAATGCGGGGATGGAACGAAAGCTCAGGGGGGCTAAATAAAGCCAGACAATATAGCAAATAATGTTTAAATCAAGACTTCTCAACCGATGTTTTAGTATCACTTAGGAAGGGGCACCGACAATGCTAGTCATTCGTGATACTGCAATGGTACACCATACATTACCACAGACAAAGGTCTTGCAAGCAAGATGTTTGCAGGTGAGTCAGAAGATAATTTACTCGAGTATGCCATGGAGGATGCAGCACAATTATTGAATGACATCATAGAAAGGGCAAAATAATTAAAATGAAATACTCAATCACCACCACTATTGGTAATGCTGTGTATTTATTTATTGATTGGTGACAACAATGAATTAAATATGATCTAATTTTCGTCTTCAGTGACTCACTTTATGTTATTCCTATCAAATCAAAAGGAAACAATTTAGCATCGTGTTTCTTTATTTTTTGATACTGTGAATAGATACACACTTTTCCACCTGATATTAAACTGGTAACTTCTTTAAAAATAAATTTCGGGGTATCAAGAACTGTGAAAACCAACTGTGTTTTTGTTGTTTTTTTACGATTGTCTTGTTCTTTAAGGTATATAAATTGTAAACATACTATCTGAAACATGCAATTATATTCTTTTGCACAATCTAATTTCCGTTGGGCTACGGTTACTTGCCTTTTAAATAGAGTCGAAACAAAAACTAAAACCTTTACGATGTAAGCTTTTCCGAGAATAGTAAGTTATTGTTAGCCGCGGCATATCGGCTCATAGAACGGATCTGAGTTTTTTGTACAAACTTTTAGCTCATAGTTCCGTCATCCCTTGACCGATTTGAAATATAATTACAGTTTTGGACTTGAGAGGTCAAATCCTTTCGATTGACTTATTCGACCTTGCCCAAGGACTCATAGATTAATTTACTGTAATCCTGCTTAAAATAATTTCAATTTGAAGGTAAGCTGGTAGAGATCCTGGTGGGTAATAAAATCGAATTGGGTATACGCGCGCCCCAAGCTTGGTATTCCTAGCTCACAAACATATCTAATATATAAAGCTAAGATTGTGTCTGTTTGTTCGCATCTTTCAGCCCCTATAATAGTAGGCCTATAAAGATATGAAATCAGCGTACTCAGGTTTATTTTCTGTGACGTCACATTCTTGGTGTCAATGAAAACTCTGTAATCTATTTTTTTCCACAGAGGGTGGGGGTTGGATCCCCGGGGTGTGTTACCCCCATCTAATTTCGGAAAACTACCAAATCAGCACAACTTGACATAGTGATACAGGCTGACATGAAGAAGGTAATGAGGGGGTTTGACCCCATCTAATCAGTATAAATAAACGCAAATTCGTGTGTGTTCCTTATACGTTTCCACATTTCTTAATCAATCAGCAGGTGGGGAGGCCTCATAGATTAATTTACTTTAATCTTGCATAAACGAATTTCAAGTGCCGCGGTTATTGAGGATCCCCCTCTCGTTTTCGGTTGTCTAACTGTATTTTGTTGTTTATAACACACGGAAAATTAATGAACTGTCTTAATATGTTTCTTTATATGTTTGTTTACTTTACTGAAGTTATTGTTCATTAAGTTTGTTTAGTTTTGTAATTTGATTCTTAGACTAAAACCATCAATGCATGATAAGATCGTAGTTTGCACTCGTAATAATAGTAACGTCAGTCTCTCTGTTACATGGTTTTCAATAAACGCTTGGTAGATTATTATAATACGCCATGAATGAAATTTATGTATATAATATAGTGAAAAAAGTATTATCTATTTATATTAGATTAATACTTTAGACATTTTTATTGTACCATTCCTTTTAACAATGTTATTGAAAGTGGCCTAAATACGGTAGTTAGGCCTACTTTTTGTCATGCCCATATATTGTGACTATCAAGTGGCCGTTACGAAGTGCCTGTGTAACAGCATAGTAAATTTCTCCGTTGCAAAGTGGCTTTTATTGTTTTATAAATAATATGTCCACCCAAAAATGTCATATATGTTTTAAGAGATAAAATAACTATCATGATTTGTATTTGAAATTTTTGTGTTTCAGGTTTGGTGACGTTTATGAGTTATTAGTGCTTATATATGATAAGAGTGTAAGGCTGGCATGATATCGTTTAGCGAACGTGAAATGATTAACCTAAAACTTTGCCATTCTTGTTTACATTAGGTTAGGTGTACGTTTTCAACACCTTTTTTTTAGGCGTAACTGTTTGCCGCATAAGAAGTAGGTCTGTAGAATTTGTGAAAAAAAAAGTTAAAATTAAGTATTCATAACATTTTACTAAAACCTAAAACAATATATCGACAGACCCGTCGCTATTGGATGGGGCCATGGAGGGAGGTGGGGGATCCATTTTTCCCCAACCAAATATTTTGAAAATTTGGCAAACAATTTTTGCCATAATTTTGGTCAATCTTTTATAGAACTTAAAATTTTAACTATTTTCTGCTTTAAATCGATGCCACCCCCTCCTTTTATATCAAGCTGTTGATGGGTCTGTATATCGAAAACGTGCATTTCATTTCAAACTTTAAGTTACCCATCAGATCTGAAAATGGGAGATCTTAAGTGCTTAAATATTAATATCACGCTGATCAAAGAGAGCCATGTTCATTTTATCTCTACAATATATATACATACATAAGTAGAATATTTAAAGCACGAGGTGAAAACTTTTAATATCTAGGGTTTTCCATATAAATACTAAGGATCAGTACATATTAGTTTAAAGATATCGATTACTTAATTAATTGTAAGTACGCTATTATATAAGATATATAACTTATATAGAATTATGTAGTTTACATAGTTAATATGTTGGGTATTATATCTTATGTATATAATATGCAGTTCTAGTTTCTCGGAAAATAGTTCTCTAGTTTTAATTGTTTATATATATTTGGATTATATAATGAATTAAATTTAGCAAGATTTAGCAATTCGTTATTGCGTTATGTTACTCAACGCATAATTGAAGTAAATATAGATGTAGTTATGTTAAACTTCCGTAGGCGTTTGCAAATCATAATAGTAGCAAATGGAACACACATTCAAGACGATTTTGTATACAACAGAACACTTAAGTCTTACGTGCAGTCCGTTAACACACAACAATATAATTCATTTAAAACTATAGCGCTATTTCCGAACACTCTTTATATTTTCATTATTTCATTTACTTTATATTGTTAACAACTATAAATACTATCAATATTACAATTTAGTGTAGAGCGATGGAATCAAAGAAAAACAAAAGAGTACAAAAAGAAGAAAAAGAAGAGAAGAGAAGAAAAAAAAAATAAAAATACCTAAAATTAGTGCATTCTATTAGGACACTACAAGAAAGTTTTAAAAAAGGCAAAAACAAAAAACGTCACAGCAACAAGACACCGAAACAACAGAAGAACCGACAGATATTTTCAATTCTGAAGCATTAGGCCCCCCAGTGGCACAGCGGTATGTCTGTGGACTTATAACGCTAGAATCCGGGTTTCGATACCCGTGGTGGGCAGAGCACAGATAGCCCATTGTGTAGCTTTGTGCTTAATTACAAAAAAACAAAAAACGTCACAGCAACAAGACACCGAAACAACAGAAGAACCGACAGATATTTTCAATTCTGAAGCATTAGAACATGATATTTACATGGAAGGAAAGGAACAATATTAGGAAAAAGACAGTGACCATAAAAGCGAAGACGAAAATACAGCAATTAAAAACAAACCAAAAAAGAAATATAACGACAAATATGGGAAGTTTTAAAGATAAAATTATAACAGATGACATTAGACGATTTATTGTAATTTCAATATCGTGCAAATCAAATGGAACCATTTCCGAAGGATCCAATAATAAAAATAACAGAACATTTTCTGAGCGACGAGGAAACGATCGTTCAGTTTGTTTGTAATTAAGCACAAAGCTACACAATGGGCTATCTGTGCTCACCACGGGTATCGAAACCCGGATTCCAACGTTGTAAGTCCGCAGACATACCGCTGTGCCACTGGGCGAGGGGGGTAGGTCATTCAGTGAATTAAAACTTATAAAAACTTATTTATAGAATAACATAAACTAAGAGCGCTGAAATGATCCTTCCTTTCTAGCTATAGAAAGCAAAACGGGCAAAGAATTAGATGTAAAACATTAATCTTTTCGCCAATAAGAAGACCAGAAAAATGAAAATTTGGGCTTTTTAATTTTTTTGTTGTGCTTGTGCTTTTTGTTCTATTTTTTTAATTTAATTTTAACAATGTGAGACTTCATTTACGCGTTTGTTACAAAAATAAATAAATGAATTTAATTTATTCTGTGCTTATATTTTTTGAAAGAACCCTAATAAATTTTTGTCGGGGGGGGGGGAAGCAAAATCATAATTATGCCACTGAATTACGCATATTTATATGAAACAAATTTTAATTATTTTACTCTTTAAAAAAATATAGTAGAATAATCACAAAATTTTGTAAATTGCAACTATTATCAACATTGTTGTGTGTATCATAATGCTATTTTTGTGGCTAAGAATATTGTTATTGTTTACATTATTAATGTAGAATTTACTATATATTTGGCCCGGCATGGCCAGGTGGTTAGGACGCTCGACTCGCAATCTGCGGGTCGCGGGTTCGCATCCCCATCCCACCAAACATGCTCGCCCT
>NW_013670917.1:24256-28271 GCF_000517525.1 Limulus polyphemus | reverse complement strand
CTAGCGCAGATAGCCCTCGTGTAGCTTTGCGACAAATTCAAAACAACAAACAAACAATACATATATTTCAAAGTGAATTGTTCCATACAAATTCCAATAACTAGATAGACCGTGAGTTTGTTCTTAGACACGTGTTGTATTTTTTTTTCCAGACTTAGACACTTTTTTTAAATGAGCTAACAGCCAAACCTTAGATACCCTTCTTAATCTAATTGTTTTCGTTGCAAGTACGGGTCGCTCTGGATAAATACGAACTTGTTTTGTAAAGTTTACGCTTAAAGACGGAATTTAAATATTCTAATTTCCAATTTTCTGTGAATGACAGCCCATTAGAAATAGAAAATTCACGTTCTTGTTTTCTTCAGACAATCTCTGATATCGCTTAAAGAGCGCTATAGCTGATAGAATTTGATAACTACGACAAAGAAATTTAAAGGCACTACAAACAGTAAAACCCCTATTAATATCTCTTTCACTTTGCTTTTTCTGTTTCTTTATTTATATGTATATATATATATATATATATAAATCATTTGAAAAAGAACCTAAATAGTCTATCAAATCTGTCTAAACGTCTTAGACTATATTTATTGCTACTTTTAAATTACATAGCAGTTATTGTTACGAATAATATATTAACTCACATGGATAACGAAACCGTGCCATGCTCAGTTGAGTATTACGGTTTCGAACACTAGCAGCTTTCTCCAACCCATTTGGGTTGATGGAAGTGAATGGAGTTTTATGTGCTATAATTTGTGTGAAACTAAACTTGATATAGTTTTATATATATATATATATAAGAAGATAAGCAACACCAACTTTTATCGTAAGTTGAGATAATTGATATCTTTTGACCTTTCAAAGAGTATAAACGTGCGTGCAAAAACCAAACTAAACCATTTTATATGATGAAAAACACTTTCTTAAATAAGCCAGTAATCGTTTGGTTTTTGCTAGTTTATTGTAAATATCTCGTG
This sequence comes from Limulus polyphemus, assembly GCF_000517525.1. Classification (NCBI taxonomy): domain Eukaryota; kingdom Metazoa; phylum Arthropoda; class Merostomata; order Xiphosura; family Limulidae; genus Limulus; species Limulus polyphemus. The sequence goes on along the minus strand of NW_013670917.1, from coordinate 27,291 downwards.
CGAGTAGGATCTTGTAAGTTAGCTTAATTCTGATACTTTTTAAAATTTTATTTAAAAACGCATATGGTGGGTTAGTGAAAAGTTTAATTGTTGCTTAGGCCTAGCTCGACCATTGTTTTCCTTTAAGAACACCCCCCTCCCCCAGTGGCACAGCGGTATGTCTGCGGGCTTACAACGGTATAAACCAGGTTTCGATACCCGTGGTGGACAGAGCACAGATAGTCCTTTGTGTATCTTTTCGATGAACTACAAACAAACATACCATTAAGAACATTCGGAGGTTCATATTCAGTTAGAATGTGTGTGTGTATGATGATAAATCAATAATTATATAGTGTTTTTTTTATTTCTTGCTAAGCACAAAGCAACACAATAGGCTTTCTGTGTTGTGCCTACTAAGGGTATCGAAACCTGGTTTTTAGCGTAATAATCCTTCACACTTACCGCTAAGCCACTGGAGGGTGTATGTGATGACAAATCAATAACTCTAAATTGGTAAATGATATCAATAATGATGTACAATCTTTTTTTTTCTTATTGCATTTCCGTAAAAAGTTCTATTATTGTCGTAGATCTAATCCTTCACGTTATCAGTGTTGTTCTTCTTATTACAAAAATGTAGAAATGTTTATATATACCTTTCATTTGGCAGTGTTTCTAGATCCACAGGATTCGGAAAACTGGTTTAATTGAATTATGTTCGTACCGTCCAAACGCATCCAGATCTTTCGTCCGCTTATGATACACAAGACGAAAATACAAAACAAACAACAACAACAACTCTTGCTTCAATTTTCAGCCACAATTTCATTTTGTCAAGATAAAAGTGTGTCTTCAAGATGCCTTCCGTATCGTGGCTGTTGTACTAAAACCTGTACCGTATTGCTGTCTGATCAAACACATACTTGGACTTGTTTTACATCGTGGATATAAGATAACGAAAATGTAACTAGGTAATAAGAGTAAAACGATTTAATGATCAAAGAAAAATATCACCTAGATTAATTTTATATTTTTTTTGTCTAATTATATTAGAATGCATGAGATGTGATATACTTAATTATTTCTTATTGGAAACTATAAAGTAAATCCTTGTCTAGTTAATGATAATTGCAGCCAAATTCTAATATTTATATATATTTATTGCTATTCAGTAAACCGTGAAGTAATATTTTTACTGAATAATCTTTTGTATTCATTGTAACTCTTTTAGAAGAAACTAGAAAGTCACTTACAGAATGATTTCTGCCCTTCAATGTTTTTTATTTTTATTTTGCAGTAGCTAACCTAAATTAATACCTATCAGTTCCTCATAGAAAGAAATACAGGTCAAGGTGCTAAAATCATCTTTCCTCATAGAAACAAATACAGGTGAAATTTGTTTCTATGAGGAAAGATGATTTTAGCACCTGTATTTGTTTCTATGAGGAAAGATGATTTTAGCACCTTGACCTGCATTTGTTTCTATGAGGAAAGATGATTTTAGCACCTTGACCTGCGGTCAAGGTGCTAAAATCATCTTTCCTCATAGAAACAAATACAGGTCAAGGTGCTAAAATCATCTTTCCTCATAGAAACAAATGCAGGTCAAGGTGCTAAAATCATCTTTCCTCATAGAAACAAGTACAGCTCAAGGTGCTAAAATCATCTTTCCTCATAGAAACAAATACAGGTCAAGGTGCTAAAATCATCTTTCTCTCATCTCACTTTATTCTATTTTCGAGTTTTGAATTTTTTTCAAGTTCCATATTTTTACCGTTATAACGAAAGCGATTGACTTTCAGTGTAGCATTGACCTTTGACCTACTTTCACCAAAAGCTAACTAATTGGTCTTTGGGGACAATCAACCTCTGTACCAAACTTAACCAATATCAAATTAAATGTTTTCCAGTAATTGGTTTGAGCATCAGTGTGACCTTGACTTTTGTTATACACTCATGTAAAGTTAATAAATTATTTATTGAGGATAAAACTCAGAGCAAACTTTTCGAGTTGTAGTGCATACAAGCACACAGAAGATTGAAACAACTACCCCTGATATGTGCAAACAAGCCAATGTAACTTTGTCATATCTATATAAATATAATAGTACTGCCTGTTGTATGTCTATGTAACTACTTCGTAGGGTGTGGATGCATCTTCACCAAAATTGGCATGGGGGGTTCATTACGTCCATGCGGGGGGGGGCTACATACAAATATCCAGTTTTGCGTTTTGTGGGTTTTATGGTGGCGCTTTTTGTTTTTATCATTACTTCGCTTTCTATTTTTGGATCTTCACCAAATTTGATATGGAGGCTCAATGAGTCCATGAGGAGATACATACAAATTTTCAGTTTTGTATTTTGCGTTTTGTGGTTCTTATGAGCGTTATTACGTTTTTGCGTTTTTTTACTACTACCTCACCTACTGTAAATAGGCCTTCACCAAATTTGACAAAGAGGTTCATTTGGTCCATGGGGAGATACATAAACATTTGCATTTTGCGTTTTGCGGTTTTTATGAGCGTTTTTTACCACTATTTCGCCCCCTATTGATGGATCTTCACCAAATTTGACATGAATGTTTGTTGGGACAATAGGGAGATATATACATACATTTTGTGTTTTTCAGTTTTTATGGGTGTTTTTGCATTTTTTACAATTACATATAAAGGAAGCAACTTTTCATGTCTTTAGACAACCTTTTCACTAATCATGAATGAACATAACTTCCGTTCAGGGAATCCAGCTAGTTTGACAATATCTTAAAAAATCTAAATAGCAATTTTCACCAAAATGGTACTATAACTATATCAGACCTTACAGACTGACTGAACGGATTAAGATTTCTCTTAATTAAATTTTTCTCTATAAATGAGACACCTTGCGGCGGTTGAGCGAGATGACTTTATATGACACAATGGGCTATCTGTGCTCTGCTTGTTTGTTTGTTTTGAATTTCGTGCAAAGCTACACGAGGGCTATCTGCACTAGCCGTCCCTAATTTAGCAGTGTAAGACTAGAGGGAAGGCAGCTAGTCATCACCACCCACCG
>NW_013670917.1:15712-23256 GCF_000517525.1 Limulus polyphemus | reverse complement strand
CCCTGTGCTCTGCCCACCATGGGCATCAAAACCCAGTTTCTAGCGTTGTAAGTTCGCAGACATACCGCTTTGTCACTGGGGGGGGGGCATATATTAGTGAGAACATTTGCCTAACGTTGGCTCGAGTTCCTCTTGGCCTTGGCTTTCTCCAGAAAGTTTGAGATTAACAAATACTTTAACAGATGCTCTGCACAACAAATGTAAGCAATTAAAAACCAGCTTAAAACATGAAAAAAAAACCCGATGTTCCACAGAACTAACTCAACATTGTTAGATAGTAAGTAATTAAATAAATCAGTGACGAGGATAAAAAACAAAAAACAAATGCAGCATTGAAAAAGAAAATGAAAAAAAATGAGTCAACTCTACAGCTTTAGGGCACTATTTTTCGTAGCTTCCTCCATTTTGTTTGGGAGCTATTTTCTTATTTATTATTCAGAAAACATTAAAAATATATCATAAACTGTAAGAAAAACGAAAGTATGATTGACAAAAGTTATTGAACAAGATAAAAGACGCTCTGAAAAATAATTATATTTCTGATTTGTCTTCGGATTTTCCTATCTGTAGTTCATGAAACTGGGTGTCGCCTAGTGGTTAACGTCAGTCTAGCTCGCGTCCCATTGCCCCAAAGTCACGCTCCGCACATTGTGGTGTTATAAGAGTGACCGTCAAATTCCACTAGTTGACTAGAGTAGGCCAAGAGTTGGCGGTAGGTGCAGTTTACTAGCTGCATTTTCTCTACGTTTTTCAATTTAAAGTTAGATGTAGCTGCACGCGAATATCCAAAACAGTGTGTCATTGGTAAGTTTTGGAGTTTATAATGCTCAAGAGCGGGGTTCGTTTTTACCGGTGGGTATAGTCTAAATCAATGGTTCCCAAACTTTTTTAGTCTGAGGCTCCCTTGATGTGAATAAAAACGTTTGAAAACTATAATATTACCATGGTGATTGAAAAACAGTGCTGTAGTAAAAACAATAACATCTACTTTCAACATACTGTATCATTTAATTAATTCAATATATTTTTTATCGGTTTATTGTTTATTTAGAATTAAAATTAATTCAGCATCTTTGTCTTCGGCCCATTTTTTTGGCGGCCCCTCAGAAAAAGCTTTACGTACCCCATGGGAGCCACGGCTACCACTTTGGGAAACACTAGTTTAGACAATCCATTATGCAACTTTGTACATAATAAACACTTTTTATATTTCTTATGGTTCTTCGAGAGGTTCAGTGATAAGTTTGAAATTTACAATGCTAAAATCCTGGGTTTGATACCCCATCGTGTAATTTTGGCTGTCTAAAAAGAAACTTTTACAGTTTTTCATGAGATAACAAGTGACACTATCGATAAGTCAAAATATCCTTATTATGGCTGTAAACATGGCATGTTGCTCTTTATGTGAACCGAACTACAAATGATTATTTTACAATTTTCCATGAGATAACAACTGACACTATCGATAAGTCAAAGTGTCCTTATTATGGCTGTAAACATGGCATGTTGCTCTTTATGTGAACCGAACTACAAAAGGTTATTTTACAATTTTCCATGAGATAACAGGTGACACTATCGATAAGTCAAAGTATCCTTATTATGGCTGTAAACATAGCATGTTTACAAGTAGAATAATCGGATTGGATATTCCTTAATATTTTAGTAGCACTAATTGTATTTCAACATCCTGTTTGCACAAATGTTAAACGTTTATTGTATGTAGGGTATTACTAATATACTGGATGAAATGTACTATTTTTAGGCTATTCAGAGCGGAACTTCAATGTAACTACAAACTTACATGTCATAAAAAGCTTCGTAACTGATGCTATAAAGTTATCTAAATCCAAGTGCTTTAACGTATTTCATCGAGGCTCACATAATATAAAAATAACAGTTACATAAATGAAACACTAGGAACGATATGAAATAATGCGTCGCTCAAGCGAAATTATTGTAAACTGATGCATATTTTACAAATATTATACCTTAAAGAAATGTTTGCCAGGCTAATTGCGAACCTTTACAAAAAAAGCCATCAAGGAAAGTTTCACAATCTGATACACGTTTTTGACAAGTATTTTCTCCTGAAATACAAATCTGTCGAGCTGATCGCGTTGTAACAGAATTGTTTGTTTATTATTAAGTACAAAGCTATTAAATTGGCTGCTTGTGTTGTGCACACCGTGGGTATCGAAACCATATTTTTAGCGTTATATGCCCTAATACATACCGCTGATCCACCAGCGGGAATAACAGAATTGACGAGCACATATTGTTTTAATACCTGGTGGTATAACAGAATTGTGAACACTTATTATTTCACTACTTGGTGGTATAACAGAATTGACAGCACATATTGTTTTAATACCTGATGGTATAACAGAATTGTGAACACTTATTATTTCACTACTTGGTGGTATAACATAATTTGGAGCACATATTGTTTTAATACCTGGTGGTATACAGTATTAAGAGTCCACACTTCTTTAATATTTGGTGTTATAATAGAATTGGGAGCACCAATTTTTGTAATACCTGTTGAGATTGGTTCAAAAAACAAGTAGAAATATTTTTTTTCCTTTTGTTCGTTACGTCACAAGTGTTTGTTGTGAGAGAAGTAAGTTTCTATTTTAAAACATGAAAATCACAAATAATCTATTTACATATAAATACATATATATATACGTATGTGTTTATATAGTTTTGTCATTATAGGTATATGTGCTGTTGAATAAAGAATTAATTCGAGAAATGTTTTCAAGAAAAAGTTGTACAACCTTTAAAAAAAAGAAAAAAGATACCATTTTCATTTAAACGTTTTGTGGATTGAATATACCAATTACCAATTACCACGGTGTTTCTGCGGACTTACAACGGAAGAATCTGAGTTTCGATACCCGTGGTGGGCAAAGCACATATATAGCCCATTGTGTAGCTTTGTGCTTAATTACAAACAATAACTTTCCTTTTTTTCATAACCATAAAGAATATTACTTCAAATTTTACTTAAACGTTTTTTTGCTAAGGAATAACGAATGATACATAACATTACTATAATTAGCTTAACTTACTTACATTTAACTTAAGGCGCTTATGTTTCCCTTTTTGGTTACATATTAATTGGTTGAAGCCTAATTTGTTGTTAGAACAAACCTGAAAAAAAGCGTTTCACTCTTTAGGTTTGGTGCACGTTTTAGAGCCTCAAGAAATGATAGTATTCTAAAAAAAAAAAATGACTTTGAAAGGAACAGCAGTGTGTGTTTGTTCGTGTGTAACTTTAACTTCAAGAGACAATTGAAAACTGGTACTCTGTCGTAGAAGAGCAAACGGTAAGTGGCTAGTAACCATACTGACCTCTCACGCATAAATGAACATCTCCGTTCAAATCATTAAAAAAATAAAAGTCAGAAATGGTATATATATATATATAGCTCTTAGGCTAGCTTGAATCTAAGATCACTCGCCGGGCGTACTTCTATTCATTATAGTGTTTCTTTGGTGAAATACCAGAATAATTTAATGGCCAAATCAAATTCGCGTTGTTAAAGGAAAGTGGGTTATCTCGATGTGAATGACCTAATCCATGAAAAGGCTTTACTTTTTTTTGTTCGTAAAGCTTATTAAAAGAACATAAATAATAATGTCTGAGCAAAAACTTAAAAAAAAAGAGAGTTTTTTTTACAATAAATGCTCTAGGGGAATAAGACTCATATATCTCGTTAACTTCTTTACAGCCATCAGGCCCGGCATTGCCAGGTGGTTAGGGTGCTCGACTCGCAATCTGAAGGTCGCGGGTTCGAATCCCCGTCACACCAAACATGCTCGTCCTTTCAGCTGCGGGAGCGTTATGATGTGACGGTCAATCCCACTATTCGTTGGTAAAAGAGTAGCCCAATAGTTGGCAGTGCGTGGTGATGACTAGCTGCCTTCCTTCTAGTCTTACACTGCTAAATTAGGGACGGCTAGCGCAGATAGCCCTCGTGTAGCTTTGTGCGAAATTCAAACCAAACCAGCCATCTGAATAAGAGCATATATATATTCTTATTCTGAAGAGTGTTTGAGAGTGACATGAGATTAGATATTGAACTCGCGAATTTTAAAATATTTGTCCTTAAAACTTTATTGTCATAAACGCTTTAGTTTGTTGGGTTTGATGACAGTATACTCATGAGTATTTTCACAATGAAAGATAAGTAGATTTGTTGATATTTGATTTAGTCGTTAGGCCTAGCATACACTACAAATACTTGAAAGAAACAAAATCTGAGAAACCTTTTGGAATACTTGTGTGTTTGTGTGCTGTTTTCTTATAGTAAAGCCACATTGGTTATCTACTGAGTCCACCACGGAGAATCGAACCCTGGATTTTAGCATTATAGGCTCATGGACTTACTGCTGTCTCAGTATTGAGTGGCATTTAGTTTGCGAATATTATTTTCAGTATTGAGTGACATTTAGCACGCGAATATCCTTCTCAGAAGTGAGTGACATTTAGCACGCGAATATCCTTGTCAGTACTGAGTGACATTTGTTAGGAAAACACGAATATATATTTAAAATATTCAGTTTGAGAAATAGTTTAGTGTGATGCGTGGTGGGCGATTTCTTGTTCTTCTTTGTGAAAAACAGCGGATAGCTTCCACGCTCCTGTCAGGTGCATGTTGGCATTTGAATTTCACGTTTGTCTGTTTTTCCAAACCTTGCAAAATACGCTGTTCGTCTATAATAATGCTGTGCTTTTTATATACACTCAAAACGCATAGTTCATATGGAACTGGAGAAAAAAAAACAAAAAAAACGCAGCACAACGAGCTAATTTGACCATGGGATATTGTTCAGAATAAAATAATATGCCCATTTGCGATATTCTATATTCTAATATGATGGTTCAGGAGTATTTGGAGAGTATTCAAAAATAAATGTTTAAATCCCATAAAAAAGTTACTTTTTTCTGCAGATGTGACAAAGTTTTGATATTCTGAAGGATAACCAAATACGAATGTCATTTTTCACACATTCGTTATTCACCCTGAAACTGATAATAGCGTTCAAAATAATGCAATTCAACTTTAAATCTCCCTAACTAAAAGTTACGATTTTTTTTTCTCCGAATGTCACTTTTTTGCTTTACTATTCTAAAGGATATTCGCATATGCGAATGCAACATTTCAGACATTTTCATGAAGCGCTGAGAAACGCTGGAGAGCCTTGAAAATGAAGTTCGACTGTCGACGACTCCAAAAATGTTACATGTCATTGCCAATGTTACCAACTTTTCCTTATTGAAAGTATATTTGAAAGCGACTTCAGGCGCTAGTAACCTCCTCTTTACTCTTGTAGCTAGCTGCTGACTGGCTTCTCTCCTTCTGGTCAGCAATTCATAATTAGGAACGGCTGTGCCCGAAACCTTGTGGACTCTGATATGGTCGCTTAGCATATATTGTATAAAGCGCCGTTCAGGTCTAAAATACCAAATGTCGCTACCTATTTGTTTCAGGTTCTTGTGTAAGTCTAAACAAGAGCTATCTGCGCAAAGCTGTCCCTAATTTTGAATTGTTAAGCTAGATGGAAGGCAACTAGCCAACAGCACCCACCACCAAATCTTGGGATTCTCTTTCTTGTAATACACCTACGGCCACAAAGTGCGGAGCACGCCTTTACAGCAACGGGATACGAACCATCAATACTCAGTCAGGCTTACCACTAAACCGCTCATAGGCTGCCAACAATTGACTATTTTTATTTTCCTATAAGATGCTCTTATATTAAGAGCGTATAACCTGAGTACCTGTAAATTTTCAAAAAATGTTTGTTTGTTTGAAGTTAAGCACAAAACAACACAAGACATACCGCTGTGCCACTGGGGGGCAATTACAAAAAATACATCCTTTGAGAGTGAAAAATTTGATTCTGTTCAGATTGTTATTGTTACATTATCTATTTCCTCTATATCTTTCCTAACAATCACTGCATGCTGATCTTATTGTTTTATAGAGCAGAGCTATACAATAGGCTGTCTGCACTCTGCCCATAATGAGTGCTCGAACCCCGAGTTTTAACGTTATAAGTCCGTAAGCTTACCGCTAACCCAATGGGAGTACTGACTAATCACAATGTAGTCTTTTCGCTTCTACGTCTCTCTTTTTTTATATAATATTAATTTTGTCGTTTTTCGTAACTTTCTAAAATGACATCCTGGGTAGGTTCTTACTGGACCATAAGCCGAAAGTCGGTGACGTAAATCAGTGTTTATTTCTGTTTAATTGGCTTTATTTACGTTATTTATGATTACCTAAAATAAAAAGAATGATCCAACCGTCTCATATAAGTAAAAATAATAATAAAGCTATGTAGTTATAGCAGTAGTTATGTAGTTGGAGGCGAGCGATACACACAAGACTTTTAGGGGAAATGTACATTTAACAAAGCTATGTAGTTATAGCAGTAGTTATGTAGTTGGAGGCGAGCGATACACACAAGACTTTTAGGGGGAAATGTACATTAATAAAGTTTAACTTTGAAAAGAATGAATAACATATTTAATGATCTGTAAATGGACCCCAACCCTTATATAATCGACATTTCATGTTGGGCTGTCTACCATTTCTGATGGTAAAAAAAACCAAGCAAGGAAAGTACGGGCAAGTGAATATGGTATATCGATCGCAAAATACGCTTAACGGTGTTCCTGAATCAAGACGTTGTTGTTATTCTTTGACGTAAGGTTACATAATGGGCTATCTACATTCTGTACACAGTGGGGAATGGAACCCCGGATTGTAGCGTTGTTATTACGTAAACTTCTCGCTGACCCATTAAGTGACTCCTGGATTAACTTGATAATTTATTTAAATGTTTGTTAATTTTTCAGTTCTTACCAACTTGCATTATTTTTTAGTTCGTTCAAAATCCGTATTGATTTTTATTTCTTTTAAAATGTGTACTAATATGTCATTTTTATTTCTTACTTCGTCAGGTAAATTTCAACATACCCAAAGAATGCTGTTAGAGATGAGCGAACAAAGTAATGGAATCCAAGGCTGACTCCGGATTATCAAATATACATCGAAATGAAATATCTAAGTGGTAATCCACGTCTACCAATAATTTAAGTACCAGCTGTTTTAAAATTGTTTTTGTTTTTGAATTTTCCACAAAGCTACACGAGGGCTATCTGCGCTAGCCATCCCTAATTTAGCAGTATAAGACTAGAGGTAAGGCAGCTAGTCATCACCACCCACCGCCAACTCTTGGGCTACTCTTTTACCAACGAATAGTGGGATTGACCGTCACATTATAACGCCCCCACGGCTGAAAGGGCGAGCATGTTTGGTGTGATGGGGATTCGAACCCGCGACCCTCAGAGTACGAGTCGAGCGTCCTAACCACCTGGCCATGCCGGGCCGAGCTGTTTTAAAATATTTCTCATCTGATGATACTTGAGCAAGAAATTTTAATAGCTGTTTCTTACGAAACTTAATTGTTTTATCTGTTTTGAGACTTGTGCTATGTAAAACATTTCTTTTACGTTAACAGGTTTT
>NW_013670917.1:13824-14712 GCF_000517525.1 Limulus polyphemus | reverse complement strand
GAGTACTTGTGCTATAGTAAAACATTTCTTTTACGTTAACAGGTTTTCAGGTGTTTCCCTTGTGGTGCATTTACTTGTTTAAGTCATATGAGCAAGTTTGTCATGTATTAAGTAAATACTAACTTTCGCGAAAAAGTTTATAACGGCCTGAAAAAAAATAAACTATTAAGTGAATATTAGAAATGGAATTGGAAGTTTTGACCTGAACAACACCTTATATGCGCACGTGGTGTAACCGGCCAGGTCAGAGACCCCTCCTTAATTTTGAATATTGATCAAAGGGAAGCCACCTAGCCAGCAGCTCTCGTGGCCATAAGGGGGCCTTACGCGGCTCTTTGAAATGAATAATGGGCTTGACTGTCATTTTTATAACGTGCCCACATCTGAAAGTATGGAGCGTGTTTCGAAATGTGGACACACTAGCCACTCGGCCACGCCTTACCCGTGAATATTAAGAATAATACTGAGGAACAAAATGGTTATTCAACACATACTGAAGATATATCAAAATTATCTTGTAACGATAATCAATCGCTGAGTCCTGATTCTTTTTATAACTGCACAGTCAGTATTTCTTTGTTTGTATAATTAGTTTCAGTGGAACTAATAATTTAAAGCTTTTTTTGTTTTAGTTATCTTGTAACTTAAGCCTTCGCCACGTGCATGCTGCTCGATCATAATCTTCTCAAGGAACGTAACATTTTGAGCCAGGTAGAAAACTGGAGAAGTATTTCTTCTTAATCTGATAAAACACTTTTGTTTTTGTCCTCACAGCAAAGCTGTACAAATACAGTGTTATTGTATATATATATATATATATATACATATATATTAATACAGTGTTATTGTATATATATATATATTAATACAGTGTTATTGTATATATAT
>NW_013670917.1:7356-13701 GCF_000517525.1 Limulus polyphemus | reverse complement strand
CCCAATCTAATAATGACAGTGTCGTTTTATTTGCTTCATCATATAACCCAATCTTATGTCTGTTGTCAACAAGTACGAAATCAGCTGTCAACAAATACGGGGTTAGCTGTTAAAAAATACGAGTTCAGCTTTAAACAAATACGAAGTCGACTGTGTCAACAAATACGAATTGAGATGTCAACAAATACAAATTAATATGTCAGCAAATATGAATTCAACTCTAAACAGATACAAAGTTAGCTCTGCCAAGAAATACGTATTCTGCTGTCAACAGATAAAAAGTTAGCTCTTTCAACAAATACCAATTCAGCTTTAAACAGATACAAAGTTAGCTCTGTCAACAAATACAAAATCAGCTCTGTCATCAATGGTACAGAGCAATTATGATAATGATTACGAGTGATAAAAAAAAGGTCAAGGGATTTATTCCACATATACAAATTTGTAATAAAACCTATTTTGTCAACCCCCTAGATAGTTTATAAATTTTAGATCTTTGATATTACCACCACATGAGTGTCTTTAGTCAATAGTTATTAGTTTTTTCTCTTAATAGATTAACAGACATATGTACAAATTTGTTACTATTTCTTATGGAAACAAGTTGCATCATAAGCTTCGGTCCTAAAACTTTTTTTGTTTTTTTATGCACTGTGGTTGAAAGTTTAAAACTGTGCTCCTTTTTTTGTAAGCGACAGCTGTTTTCGCGTGTAATTAGTGAACTAAGCTACCAAATATGTCTCGTTAGCTTGGCCTTCTTATGAAATATTTGATTTTAAAAATATTGTAGCACGAAATTCTTCTCGTATACAATAAATCATTAGGTTTTCTCATACAAAAAACCCACGTTTCTTTATTAATTTTCACGAAACATGTACTTTAATTACACACAGTCGATTTCCTGTCGTTATCCGACTTCCTAACTTTAACTTTTTCTTGAAACCTTGTTATTTGAATTCTCCGGTATGACTTAAATAAAAAGATTCTCTCCCCTCCCCTCTGTAATGTTGGTTCGCATGTTAAAAGAAGTTGAGAACAAAGTAAAGTCATGTTTGATCTTGTACGTCACAAATACAAAACATGTACAAAAAATAGCATTTTTCTTTGATACAATCGATTTTTGTTTGTTTGTTTGTTTCTGGTTCAGACCAAAGAACATTCATACTACACAAGTTGCTAGTATGTTTTACTAATGTATTTATTTGCTTCAAGTCTATAACAGAAACAGTACAGTTTGGTGGTATAGTATTTCCCTGGTAGTGTTAAAATACCAGGGAACATTAACTAATTATGAAATTTGTCGTTAAAAGTGAAGTGAATGAGGAGAAAATATAAAAATACAAAAATTTACATCACAAACTTCAGCGACTTCTAAAAATTTAATTGGAGTTGTTGGCCTTAACAAGGATCAAATCACGAAGCTTACACTGATAGGTCAACAGTTAAGACCCATCTAAGTTTTATCTTTGTATTTTTATGATAAATTATGGAGCAGAGCACCGAAAGGCTTACCAGGGTCCATTTTAAGCCTTTTTAATAACTTCACAAATGGAGTTGTAAGAGACACACTTCACTGGAATCTATTAAAACTGATCTCCTTCCCGCCTCTTTCACTATCTTAGTAATAATTTTATGAATTATTTAGATATATCACGTTGTTTGCCACTTACGTTCACTCAGATTTTAAACTTTATACCAACTCCACGCAAAAGGCATTCTTTACTCACTAGAGCAGTATAACATGCAGTTACTGATCTACTCAAAACGTGTTTTTTTTTGTTTTAAGTTAAGCACAAAGCTACACAATGGGCTATCTGCCCACCACGGGTATCGAAACCCGGTTTCTAGCGTTGTAAGTCCGCGGACATACCGCTGTGCTCGCCTAACCTCGCCACTACATGATTATAATTAAAATAAAAAAAACAGCCAGTAGCAAAGGTGAGAAGGTTTTATCAAAAGGTAAAAAGTTGGATCCACTTCTCTTTAATATAATAATAATAATAATAAAATTCTAACTGAACTTCGAGTTTAAACACCACTAAACAAACTCACCCTGCTTTTCAATAACGCATATAACTACGTATTCTGTACACATTTAACTGCATGTTAGAATGGCCTGATGCTCGATTAACAATCTGTGGGTCGCGGGATCGATACACAGAGCCAAACATGCTCGTCTTTTCAGCGTTGGGGCATCATGATATTACGGCCAATCTCAGTATTAGTTGTTAAGAGGAGCCTAAAAGATGGCGGTAGGGTCCTGCTAGCTGGTTGCTTTCCCTTTGGTCGCCAGTTCATAATTAGGGCCGGCAACAGGCAGCCTTAGTAGCTTTGCTATAAATAAACAAATAAGTACGTTAGAATAGGCCTTGAAATACGATTTTTTCCCCATTAAAAAGCTGTTGTATAATGACCCTTTAACGTACGTTAATTTGTAGAAAACAAATTGTATATTGTTGGGTTATATTTCAGAGCTCAATCTTTTAACGGAAAACATGTCACCTTTTAAGAGATGTATTTACATCATTATAAACTTATTTCAAATGGATTATCCATTAAATATTATCATACCAAAATGAAAGGACAATTTTGAATAATTTAAAACAGAATTTTACGTAGATTTGATAACATTCACATGATATACCTTTCAATGCCGAACTAGTTTGCTGTTAAGGAATTTATAAAAACTTAGAAACGTGAAATATTTTTAGGCACAAAACAGCTTATACTAATTGCAAGGTTTTTATGCGGAAACAAAATAAATAAAAGAACCCAGTTCGTAGTAAGCAAATAGAGAAATGAACATTTATCTATGTTTACTACCTGAATGAAAAGTTAACCACAACCAGAATTTCTTTCCTCGTATTATTTTATTTTCGCAGCTGCTTTGAATAAAATTAGATTTAACTCAAACACAGTTGGCCCGGCATGGCCTGAGGCTCGTGAGTTCGAATCCCCATCCTTCCATAGATGTTCGTCCTTTCAGCCGTGGAAGCGTTATGATGATATGGTCATTCCAACTATTCGTTGGTAAAAGAGTAGCCCAAGAGTTGGCGGTGGGTGGTGATGACTAGCTGCCTTCCCTCCAGTCTTTCACTGCTAAATTAGGGGTAGCCCTCGTGTAGCTTTGCGAGAAATTCAAACAAACCAAACACAGTTATAAATTAAGGGTACTGTTACTGCTATATTAGAATGATAAAAATATATTTATTTGGATATTTCATGACAGTAAATACAAATGAAGTACTTTATTAAGTATGTTGACTTGTATGTTTTAAGTACAAAACTGGAACATGTATTATTTGCGCCATACCATCTGCGAGATCGAGACCCGAATTTTAGAGTTTTAACTGGAGAAAACTTCGTAAAGAAAACAAACATTTTTTATAAATTAAATTTCCGTTTTAATTTCTTACATCCTATACACAATTGCCAATATTTTACTTTATAACGCATGACTATTTTTCCAATTGAGCATCTATAATTAGTCATGTGATCTGAAACGCAAATGATTGGTTATTCTATATGTTACTTATAGTTGTCACATACAATCTTTCCTCACTTGTCACTTTGAAGTGAGTAGCAGAATCTAAAGTTTTCCAAATTATTCAGGGCTCATAGCTACACACACACACACACACACACAAATGAATGTTTCACGAATGTGGAAAGAATTGTGACGAATGGAAGCTGGCCAATCACTATAGGTTGTTGCATATATTAGATCCAACTGTCTCAAATTATTGTTAGTAGAATGTAGAAGGCCTTCCAAAAAAAAACTGCACAATTTCTATGACACCTGGACAAATTCTGCCATCATATGCAATATAAGTAAACGACTGCAACCTATGAATTCTGGTTCGTCGAAATCGGATAGTACCTGCTCCGAAACTGAATCAGATGTTCGCAGGTGCAACTGGATACCTTTGGATTTACTATTAATTAGAAACAGACTGAACAAAGCCCATATATATGTTATACATCCAGTAAGACTTATTCAGCTCAAAACAGCTCAAAACAGTTGACCTGCAACAGTTAAAAACACGTTCAGTGAATCAGTGGTCAGAGTATCGGATTACGGATTGAAAGGGTTCGATATTCGAGTCCGCTAAACACGCTCCACCATTTCAGCTGGCAGTAAATCCCGTTATTCGTTTCAAAGAGCCAGACAAAGTCCTCGTAGTGGCGGGTGCTGCTAGACGGCTGCTTTCCTTCTGGTTAGAATTCGAAAATTAGGGACGGCTATACTTGAACCCTAATAGGGGGTTATTGACCTGTATACGTCTAGCTCATGTGCACATAATGTTCCGTTCAGGTTGCAAATTCCTGTTCTTTTCCCTAGTTTTAAAGAAATCATAGTTCTCTTAGCTTTATCTTTCATCTTCTTCGAGATAATCTGAACAGTGAATAAAATAAGATAGGTCCTATAAATCCCAGTTGAGTTATCAGAATGTTAGGTAGCTTTATTTTTAACCATTTTAAACCGTATTTTGATGAATACACACTGCTGGAAGACAGCGATGGTTACACTTCCAACCTGTCTATTGAACTTCGGAATATACGTAGTTATTGATTATTTGCTACACTTAAGACTTAATTCAATTTCCTCACTATCCATTGTACACCAAAATACTCTTGTTATTTTTAGAACATTTTATTTGCCAATCTCGAAAAACACACGTGGAACATTCTTTCATTACCTGTATATAGGCCAAGGAAAAGCTTAAGCTGACCACTGAGGAATGTTTTCCACTGTGAACACCAGAAGCCAGGGCTCTGTAACTGCGAAGTTACAATTTTAGAAACCAGGTTTCCATACCCGTGGTAAGAAGAGCACAGATAGACCATTGTGTAGCGTTGTGCTTAAATACAAACAAACGAACAATACCAGAGGATAGCATTATTTCTTACTAAACTGACTAATTATATGCTATTTTCCGTACTGTCTGTTGGACAACAGAGCATACTGTTATATATCTCTAAATTAGCCGACGACTGAGGATATTGCTTCTTCCACAGTGTCTGTTAAACACCTGAATGTAGTTTTATTGATTATTGAACTGCGCATAATACTGAATTGTGCATAATATTAATTCTTACAACCACTATAGTATAAGTCTTATAACAACGTTATTTGCACACGATCACTTTCGTGTAAAAAGAAACAAACGCTCGGCGATAAGTCTGAGGGCGTATAATGTTACAAAACGGGTTTCGATATCCGCAGTGATCACAGCACAGATGGCCCATTGTGCGACTTTGTGCTTAATAGTTGGTTATTTGTTGAATGTCACACAAAGCTACTCGAGGGATACCTACCATAGTTGTCCCTAATTTTGATGTAATAGACAAGAGAGAAGACAACTAGTAAACACCACCCACCGTCAACTCTTCAGCCACTCTTTTACCAACGATTAGTAGGATTGATCGTCACATGATAACGCCCCCAAAGCTGAAAGAGTGAGCATGTTCAGTGACAGGAACTCGAATTCATAACCCGCAGATTGTGTTTCTTGTGCCCTTTCTACCAGGCCAAAACAGTTCGTGTGAAATTTAAATTAATTATTCCATAGTTTTAACGAACATCAATATTGCGTATAAAAAAGTTTAGCAAATAAATCCGACATATGTAAGAAGAGTTAAGCAAATAAATCGACACTGTCATTATTAGATTGGGTTATATGATGAAGCAAATAAACCGACACTGTCATTATTCGTATTTTTTAACAGCTAACCTCGTATTTGTTGACAGCTCACGTCGTATTTGTTAATCCTGTGAAGATGAAAAATATCCTTATGCTGCTCGCCCACCATCAGCGAAAGAATAGTACAGCCGATTTGCCAACAAGTAAAAATACTATAGAATTTAGAATACGATATGCTTTAAATGTGTATAATAAGAGTTATTTCACAAAAGACAGAATCAATATCATGATGAATTTAATGACCGAATATATAGTTTCGACATATATCATATAAAAGTTTCTAAGACAAAAATTACGAGAAAAATTTGAAGCAAATAGTCGAATATATATATATATATACAATAACACTGTATTAATATATATATATACAATAACACTGTATTAATATATATATATACAATAACACTGTATTAATATATATATATACAATAACACTGTATTAATATATATATATATACAATAACACTGTATTAATATATATACAATAACACTGTATTAATATATATATATACAATAACACTGTATTAATATATATACAATAACACTGTATTAATATATATATATACAATAACACTGTATTAATATATATACAATAACACTGTATTAATATATATATATACACAATAACACTGTATTAATA
>NW_013670917.1:2212-6368 GCF_000517525.1 Limulus polyphemus | reverse complement strand
GACTAGCCCAAGAGTTGGCGATGGGTGGTGATGACTAGTTGCCTTTCCACTGCTAAGTTAGGGACGACTAGCGCAGATAGCCCTCGTATAGCGTTGCGTGAAATCCATAACAAACAAACAAACAAAAGCTCAACGAGTATTTTGTATATACTAATGTGACAATCTAATCATCTAATTCATAGTATTAAAAACGATAAAAACTTTTTAATTAAAAATAGATCTTTAGAAAAACCAAACTTCAGTGAAAATCCATTCGCATCCCTCTATATCTTTGATAAAGTATGTGACGTCGGTGAATGATTTTGATTGGTTTAATTATAACAACTTGTTTAATACAGGGTTTGTTAGTATTGTTCTTAGTCTAGTTACTTTTTGTTTGTTTCGGATATTCGCGATAAACGCCCTTAATTTTGAACCGATAGACTAAAAAAAGGCAAATGGTCAACAGCACCCACTGGCATCAATAAACTATAAAGAATACAATTGGTCAACATCACCTATTGGCACCAATAGACTATATGGAAGGTCAATAACATCCACTGGCATCGATAGACTATAAAGAAGGCAATTGGTCTATAGCAACCCACTGGCACCGATAGACTGTAAGGAAGACAACTGGTCAAGAACACCCACTGATACCGATAGACTATAAAGAAGCCAATTGGTCTGTAGCACCCACTGACATTGATAAACTGTAAAAAAAGCAATTGATCAATAGCACCCACTAGCACCGATAGACTGTAAGGAAGACAATTGGTCAAGAACACCCACTGATACCGATAGACTATAAAGAAGCCAATTGGTCTGTAGCACTCACTGACCCTGATAAACTGTAAAAAAAGCAATTGATCAATAGCACCCACTGGCACCGATAGACTATAAAGAAGACAACTAGTCAAGAATACCCACTGGCACCATTAGACTATAAAAAAGGTAACTGGTCAACAGAACCACTAGCAACGTTTGGGCTACTCTGATTCAGTGGTTCTTAAAAAAATTTAGATCGCGGACCCCTTCGTCCCCCGAAAATGTTGTGGTCGAATATACAACTGAATGCTTACTGTATTGCTTTTAGTATAATCGCATTATTCATTGCATTAAGTAATTTAGGGGGAAACGGACTCTCAGGATACATTTCTTGCTCCCCAGATAGAGAATCACTGCTCTAATCGAATAATGGGATTTAACCGTCATTCTTATAACGCATCCAAGGCCCCAAAAAAACGGAGAGCAATTTTGTAGTAGCTTGTGTTACGTATTAGAATTTCAAATGGTCTAAAACCGAGCTAAATGATACTTAAAATTTAGTAGTTAAATTGTACTTTGGATTTAGTAGTTAAATTAAAAGAGAAGCGTACATGAATCAAGTTAACATTAATATGTTGATAGAACGAAAATTAGGATTACAACTCATAAAAACATAGCCCTACTAAAACGATCTGTGTGTAAAAGGTTTATTCCTCTGTTATTAAACACAAGCCTACAAAATGTAAACCACTTAAGCATGTGAAATGGCTGTGTAAAGATGTCGGATATTTCACATTGTTGTGAAGTATGGAACATTTAAAATCTGCTGACATAGCATGTTTAAGCATACTGAGGGCCATTTGTTGCCTAACCGTTATATTATGACATCGTATCAGGTAAGAAATAGCTCCCAATATTCTTAAATACTCCATGTCAACAGATTATCAATATTTCACCTACTTCATAAAAAATAGAGGAAATGAGAATTGTTAACTCACCCTGTGAAATTTTCAAGTTACCTAAATGGCACAGCTGAACATACACGTGTTGAGTTAAAATATTGAACAAAAATTTTGTTTATTTTCATGCTCATTCTGCTTCGCACGCAGCAATGAACCTGTTTTAATTTAATGCATTCTGAGAGTTGGAAAATAAGATCCGTATATCAGAAGTTTTAATATAATTACTCGGTATACGCTTGTTATATATAAGTCTCGATTATTAGCAGAGCACTCATATACCATGGAATAATGGTCTGTTTCATCATTAAAGTCACAATAAATTGTAATTCTAACAACACCACTAAACGCATACGAGTCTATGGGGAAATATCACTGATTATCGTTCTTCACGATATTATTTCTAATAATAATATTTTCTCCAGCTGTGGCTGAGACGTTTCATCTTAGTGTCACATACAGTTAGTTTTTATTGTAAGCCAGATGCTCCAGTATACTGGTGTATATATAGTTAGTTTTTATTGTAAGCCAGATGCTCCAGTATACTGGTATATATAGTTAGTTTTTATTGTAAGCCAGATGCTCTAGTATACTGGTATATATAGTTAGTTTTTATTGTAAGCCAGATGCTCTAGTATACTGGTATATATATTGTTACTTTTTATTGTAAGCCAGATGCTCTAGTATACTGGTATATATAGTTAGTTTTTATTGTAAGCCAGATGCTCTAGTATACTGGTATATATAGTTAGTTTTTATTGTAAGCCAGATGCTCTAGTATACTGGTATTTTTCTATTATTTTTTCAAACTCTGATATAAACTGAAATTGGTCTTCTTTGTTGTTTTGAATTTCGCGCAAAGTTGCACGAGGAATATCTGCGCTAGCCGTCCCTAATTTAGCAGTGAAAGACTAGAGGGAAGGCACTAGTCATCACCACCCACCGCCAACTGTTGGGCTACTCTTTTAGCAACGAATAGTGGGATTGACCGTCACATTATAACGCCCCCACTGCTGAAATTGATATTGTAAAGAAATGTTTAAGGGTCAAAAAACTTTATTTGTAAAAGTTTAAAAAATATTTTTGGTGTTCGTAGCGAGGGATACATCATGATTGGAAGCTCTGTAGTCTTTCAAAGAATGACCGTTTAATAGATTTTTTTTTAAGGCTCAAGCGCATAAAAAATAAAATTAATATCATAGTTACAACGATAAAATATTTTCTCTTTGTTTCAGTAAGTCTCAAACAATAATTCATGTAAAAATACGGGCTTAAGTAAAAGTTTATTAGGTTTGGAGAAGGAAGAATTTCTGAAAATATTTTTATTAGCATAAATAACAGTTGTAATCCACACACACGTGCTGAGATTTTCTATTGAAACTTACACATCCAAGATAAAAGCGTAATATTTAGCTTTTATATAAACTTCTAAAATTTTAACATAGCGCTTGAACATATACGTAAAAGTTGTTACGTTGGCTAAATCTTTTTTTTTTAGAAGTAGTTTCCAAACATTAGATTAATTGCTTCTTTTTTTTTTTTTTGCTTTTTCTTCCGAAGGCCACAGTATGGAAAACTATTGTTGGTTAACCTTGTGATAGGCCTAGTTATATAAGTGTGCCGGGCTGCGGGTCTGAAGATCCAAGGTCCGAGTCGCTGAATACATTCCGCACTTTCAGTTGGAAGGCGTTCGTCCCCCCCCGGTGGAACAGCGGTAAGTCTTTGGAGTTACAACGCTAGAATCGGGGGGTTCGATTCCCCTCGGCGGACACAGCAGAAAACTCGATGTGGCTCTGCTATGAGAAAACATACATACATACATAGGAGGCGTTATTATTGTGACAGATAGTAGCCACATAATTTTACTGATGAGTCACGGTAGCTCTAAAGCTGGGGATTGCTATGCTTGAAACTTAGGGGATCTCTGACTTTCCCATGTGTAGCAGAAGCTACTGTTAAGGTTGAAAGCACCAAACACCACAGTGTCATTTCTACATTGGTATTAAAATATCATTGCAAGTTGTCAGTATCCTACAAAGCGGCAGATCTTAATAACGTATGAAGAAAGTCTCCATAAAAATGTACAAGCAGCCTCTTTTTTTTTTAACTATAGAAAAAAATCTTAACAATGTATTCTTTACAACTGTTGATATATTAGAAGTACGTAGATGTAATTTAATTGAACTCATAAATATATATATTATTATTGTTATTACTTGCATTCGTTATATGGGTTTGATTAATCTTATCAGACTAATTAATGACGTAGAGGCGGCCTAATGCATTATTTGATTGGCCATACCCTCTGCTGTGGATAGCAGTTTCGTCTATTCAAGGCTCGTCAGTACAGCTCGGCACTCGACTCGCAATCTGAGGGTCGCGGGTTCAAATCCCCGTCACACCAAACATGCTCGCCCTTTCAGCCGTAGGGGCGTTATAATGTTACGATC
>NW_013670917.1:0-1524 GCF_000517525.1 Limulus polyphemus | reverse complement strand
TGGGGGGGCTTTCTATTTGTGTTCAAGCTCTGGTTTATTTTGATAATTCTCGCTTTAGGATTTTGTAAATGTCTTAAGGACAGTTAGATAAAAAAACAATACAGAGGGTTAAAAAGTAATGATTTCCATTTATTGTTATTTAATTTCAATTTGTGTAATTGTTTTTCGCCCTTCTCGCTTCCCTTTAGATATAAGCTTCTAGGACTGGCATGAACTGGTGGTTAGGGCTTTCGACTCGTAATCTGAGGGTCGCGGGTTTCAGCCGTGGAGGAAGAAGTATTTCAAATTTCATTTAAAATCATCTATCGCAACATATGTGAGGACCTGAAAACATTGAAAATGGTACTTTTTTGTCAATAAAAACTGTTACATTAAGTTTGAATGTCTTTGAAATTAAATGGCCTGGTGGTTAGGGCGCTCAACTCGCAATCTGTGGGTCGCAGGTTCGAATCCCCGTCACTGAACATGCTCGCCATTTCAGCCGTAGGGGCTTTATAATGTGACAGTCAATCCTACTATTCGTTGGTAAAAGAGTAGCCCAAGAGTTGGCGGTGGGTGGGGTTGACTAGCTGCCTTCCCTCTAATCTATCACTGTTAAATTAAGGACGGCTTGTGTAGCTTTGCGCGAAATTCAAACCAAATACTCTTTTCATTATTCTGGTTTTGGACGTTACTTATCCTACGTACTAGATATTTCAGTGTTGTAAAACATTGACTTCGATAAACACATAAACACCTGTGCTTCGCGGTTATGTGTGGCTGAACTTTGTTTAGTTAGTTAGTTTCAGAAATTCGCTCTAAGCTACACAAGGGCTATCTGTACACAACCTTGCCTAAATTTGAACTGATAGAACAGAAGCAAGGAAAATAGGCAACAGCAAAAAGCGAAAGCTCTTTGACTATTTTTTGTCTAACCGAACAGTGAGGTTTGACTGTCACTCTTACAGCACACCCGCATCCCTAAAGTGCAGAACGCAATTTTGCGATAACTGGACGCAAACCATGATCCCTCGGTTTCACAGTCGAAGCACACTAACCACTAGGCCACACCCGACCCGGTGTTGATCATGATTCAAGTCCTACCTTCGAACGCCGTTGATAATGTCAACTGGATTGCGCGAGCATTTCAAATTCGCTATTAACAATGATCCTTTTCTCTAATTACAATATGCAATATAATTTATTATTCTAGCAACTTTCGGTTGAACGCTGGACGTTGTATATAATGTTAATAACTCTCCACTTGAAATTCATGTTAATATTTTAATGCTCTATATTACAATACTTTAACACTAATCCTAATACATTAAAATAGCTTATAATGTTTTTTTTTTAAATATACTTTATACAAATGTATATAGTCCCCCCCCCCAGTGGGCCATGGGTAAGTTTTACGGACTTATAACGCTAAAATATGGGGTTCGGTTCCCATGGTGGACAGAGCGCAGGTAGTCTATTGTGTAGCTTTGCGTTAAACAAACAAACAATCTTTATACAATATACATATGTATAGTTCCCAGTGAG